>NC_056741.1:282489816-282657316 GCF_019279795.1 Protopterus annectens
TGGTCTCAGTGAGGCTATTCTGTAGGATGTCAACATCACTTGGGGAGTTAATAATAGCTCCCAACTTGCAATCATCTGTGAACTTTGTCAGTCAGAGTCCCTTTGTGTTGGCCTGGACTTCAGGGAAGTAGATTCCAAACAGGAGAGGACCCTGGACCAAACCCTGTGGGACTCCACTTGTGACTAGTCATCAGTCTGACTTGGAGTCAGCTACTTTCACACTGTGGGTTCTATCTGTGAGCCAGTTTGCAACCCACCTAGTGATATAGGGATTGATGCCTAGCTTAGTGAGTTTTTCTATGATTCTTGAGTGGGGAATGGTATCAAAGGCCTTGGCCAGATCAGGGTAGGCTGTATGAACCACCTTGCTTTCATCCACAGCTCTGATGACTAACTGAAAGAAGTTGACCAAGTTGAGCAGGCATGATCTACCCTTCACAAAACCAAACTGTGTGGGATCCAGAGTTTGGAGATTCTCTATATCCTTGTTTATTAGGCCCATGATGATGCATTCCATAGCTTTGCATATTAGACTTGTCAGGCTAATGGGGCGATAGTTCCCAGGGTCTGTAGTTGCTCCTCCTTTGTGGAGGCGGATGACTGTAGCAGTGCGCCATTCAGTAGGGACATAGCCTGAGGTGAAGCTGTGATTGAACAGGTCACAGAAGTGAGGTGCTAGTTCACTCTGTAGTTCATGTAGAACACAGCCAGGGATATTGTCAGATCCCATAGAGTTGTATTCTTGGCCTTGAACAGTGCTGTTTTAAGCTGTGCAGCAGTAATACTGAGTGCCTGGCAAACTACTGGTATTGTGATTGGTCCTTTGGGGGGGTAAAGTTGGCACTGAATCTGTCGGCTAGTATATTGGCAATATCTGTTGGCTCGGTATAGGAGGTACCATTGTGCAGTAGCTCAGAGAAAATCTGGGTATTGCCATGGAGATTCTTTACATAACTATAGAAGGCCTTGTGGTTGTCTTTGCTATCTGCTGCAATTCTGTTTTCATAGCTAGCTTTAGAGGATTTGATGAGGGATTTCAACCTTTTCTGAGGCTGATAAGGGAGCTTTTCCAGTCTTGGGACTTCACCTTATTCTGCATCAATTTCCTCCTTCTGTTGTAGAGTTTGTTTATGGCAGGGGACCACCAGATTGGCTTACTTTTTTGGAGGAGAGCATCTTGGGTATGGCGAGATCCATGCATTTGTGTGTGTGTTCATACATTGCATTGTTGTATGATTCGGTGGTCATGAAACTATTCCCCATTTGCATGGCTGCTGTGAAGTTAGCCACGTCTGTTTTTTAGGAGCCAAAAGTTAGTTTTGGAGAAGTTTTTCATGGTGGTTACCTTTGCAGGGTGTGGGGGGTGGGAGGGATGTGGATTTCCAAGGTGATTAGTTTGTGGTTGGATCTAACCAGGGAGCAGTTGACTATTGGTGTAGAGCAACGGTTGGCCATGTTAGTAATGACCAAGTCAAGGATGTTGCTAACTCTAGTGGGGGTAAGAACAAGCTGGTCAAGAGCATTGGAATTAATGAATTCCAGGAAATGTTGGCCAATTGTATTGGTACATGAGTAGTTTTCCCAGTTAATGGAGGTGTAGTTGAAGGTGCCCAGTATGAGAGTGTTAGGTTGGACCCTAATATTCTCCAGGGTGCTTAGGAATATGGAGTGTGAGTTGCAGGCTATAGGTTCATAGGTTCGTAGGTTTGTACTAGGCTATCGGACCTAGGGCCTATACAAGTCTAGCCATAGCAATTACCTGGCTATTTCTTCCCACACTATTTACTTTCCTTGACCCCTATCTAGCAGGGTGACTGACGTGATCCCCTGGGGTGAATTTCCTTTCTCCCATCCAATCATCAAGGTTCCTTTTCAATAGGGCCAAAAAGGTGCTCCGCTTGACATGTATGGGCAGTCTATTCCAGAGTCTGCGGAGTCTCTGAGTCAGGAACCTATCCCTCCAGCATGTTTTGTTTATTGTGATGACAAGGTTTAGATCCCTGGAGCGTGTGGCTCTGAGGGATTGGGATTTCTTTAACTGTAGTATGTCCAACAGCTCTGGGTTCGACATGGCCTTGTATGTTAAGCAAAGATCGCCTCAGAGTAGACGATATGTGGCAGAGTATAACTGGAGTTTTTTAAGGCGGTCAGCATAGGGCATCTGCTTTAGGCCTGTGATTCTTTTAGTGAGGTATTTCTGTGGCTTTCCAGTTGTTGCAGATGTCTTGAGAGGTACATACCAAATGGGGTGTTGTATTCTATAATAGGTCTAATGAGGGATGAGTACAATGGAACAATGACCTCCATTTTTCTTGATGAAAAGCCCTTAGTGGTGAGGTGTGCCACATAGAAGGATTTCTTGACTGTTGTGGCGATATGGTTATTGAAGGTGAGACCCCTGTCCACCTGTGTCCCTAAGTCTCTTATCACACTTTCGCTGTTTAGTGTACTGCCACCTATGTGGTAATTCACGGGTACATGTTTTTTCCCAAAGGGGATAACTATACATTTCTTGGCATTGAGCTTGACTCTGGCACCAAGCATCTGTTTCTATAAGGCCCTTTTGTACAGTATCCACATCATTTGGGGGTTCAATAATGGCTCCCAGTTTGCAGTCATCTGCAAACTTTGTTAGCCAGAGTCCATTAGTGTTGGCCTGTACTTCAGAGAAGTAGATTCCAAACAAGAGAGGTCCCAGGACTGAACCCTGAGATACTCCACTTGTCACTTGTCTGTAGCTGGATTTGGAGTCAGCTGCTTTTACAGTATGGGTTCTGTCAGTAAGCCAGTTGGCTACCCATCGAGTGATGTAGGGATTAATGTCCAGTTTAGTAAGTTTATCTATGATTCCAGAGTGGGGAATGGTGTCAAAGGCCTTGGCAAGGCCCAGATAGGCTGTGTGGACTGCCTTACCCTTGTCCATGGCTCTGGAGACTGATTCAAAGAAGTCAATCAGGTTCAGGAGACAAGATCGGCCCTTCACAAACCCAAACTGGGTGGGGTCCAGTGTTTTAAGGTTGCCAATGTCTTTGTTTATAAGTTCCATGATAATACGTTCCATGGCCTTGCAGATCAGGCTTGTCAGACTGATGGAGCGGTAGTTCCCGTGATCCGAGGTGGATTCCCCCCTTGTGGAGTGGGATAACTGTAGCTGTATGCCATTCAGTGGGCACAAAGCCTGAGGTGAGGGTATGATTAAACATGACACTTAGGTGAGGTGCCAGTTCATTTTGTAGTTCATGTAGGACACATCCCAGGATGTCAACTGGTCCCATGGATGCTGTATTCTTAGCTTTGGAGAGTGCATTTTTTACCTGTGTGGCCATTATTACCGGAATTTGGCAATCTTCTGGTACTGAGATGGGCCATTTAGGGGTGAGAGGGGGGTAAAGTTGGCACTGAATCGATCTGCCAGGATATTGGCAATATCCTTGGGATCAGTATATTTAATGCCATTCTGCTGTAGCTCAGAGCAGATCTGAGCATTGTCATTTAGATTCTTGACATAGTTATAGAACGCCTTGTGGTTGTCTTTGGAATCTTTGGCAATTTTATTTTCGTAACTAGCTTTGGAGGATTTTATGAGGGATCTCAGCTTCATACTGAGGCTGGTAAGGGAGTTTTTTGCATCCTGGGATTTTCCTCTTTTCTGCAACAGTTTCTTCCTTTTGTTGTAAAGTTTGTTTATGGCAGTGGACCACCAGATTGGCTTCCTTTTTTTGGAGGAGAACATCTTGGTTCTATTTGGGATGACACGATTCATGCATGAGTGGATGTGCTCATACAATGCCTTAGTGTAGGACTCAGCAGTCAAACTTTCATTTCCCATCTGCATGGGTGTCATGAAGTTTGTATCTTCTGACTTGAGTAGCATGAAGTTGGCTTTGGAGATGTTTTTTATGGAGGTTTCCTTACTGGGGGGTGGGGTGGGATGTGGATGTTAAGGGTGATTAGCTTATGGTCTGACCTGACCAACAAGGGGGTGACCATAGGTGTGGAGCATCAATTTCCCATGTTGGTAATGACCAGGTCTCGGATATTAGAGCCCCTGGTGGGACTATGGATTAGTTGATCTAGGGCATTGGAATTTATGAATTCCAAGAACCACTGGGCAAAGGTGTTGGTACATGAGTAGTTTTCCCAGTTATTAGCAGGGTAGTTGAAATCACGCAGTATTAGGGTGTTTGGTTGTATATTAATATTTTTCAGTATGTTTAGAATGGTGTAGTGAGAATCTTTGGGCATGGTGGGGGATCTGTAGCAAGCTACAATTTGGATTGCAGTCTTACCTAGTGCTAGTTGCACCTGGAGAATTTCAGACGCATTGTGTTGGGCAACTAACCCGGTGGTGTGAATATCCTTGGTGAATATGGACACTCCTCCACCTTTAGTGTTTCGATCCTGGTTTGGTGGCTGAAAAGTGTTGTTAGAGTTGTAGCCTGATATTGCAGAGGTGCTCTCTGGAGCCTTGAACCAGGTCTCAGTTACTGCACAGTTATTGATGTTTTCCATTTTTAGGAGTGCATAGAAAGAGTGCATTTTGAGGTTTAGACTTCTAGCATTGAGTAGCATTACTTCAGATTTTGCATGCTTGTACCTGTTACGGTGGTGGTTTTGTCCTTTGAACTTTGCCTAAAAAAGGCACTATAGGGGTGGCAAGAGCCTTAGCCAGTAACCTGAATCCCAGGGGTGACAGATGCAGACCATCTCTTGGCAAAGCATCGTGGTCTGTCGATCATGTCATCCCAGGCAGACAGATAATGGATCCCCTTTGAATGACACCAGAAGCTTAGAGAATTGTTGAAGTCAATCATTTTGTCCTTATATTGTTGTATCATTCTGGGCGAAGGCAGGATGCTACTCAAGGCTAGGGTCATACCTGCTTGGGCCACATGATCTGAGAGCTCTTCCATGTCTCTTTTCATGTAGTCCAGGGAGGTATGTCTCAAGTCATTCACTCCAACATGGACAATGACAGAGTCATATTTGTACTTGTTGTGGAGTGACTTGAGTGCATGAGTTATGTGGTGGATCCTGGCACCTGACA
This sequence comes from Protopterus annectens, assembly GCF_019279795.1. NCBI lineage: Eukaryota > Metazoa > Chordata > Ceratodontiformes > Protopteridae > Protopterus > Protopterus annectens. The sequence goes on from NC_056741.1 coordinate 282,494,864, forward strand.
GGCAGCTCACTGTCATTTTCTCCTTGTTCAGCCTGGTGAGTGGGACATCAGTGTGCCTGACTATAGAGTCACCTATGACTAAAGTGTTAGGTATGTTGTCTTGCCTTAGGGGTTATTGCTGGGTGGCAAACTGGTGTTGTGAGCTATGTGACACTTTGGTTGTGATTGGTGTTTGTTTGCTTTTCAGCTTTGGAGGTCCTTGTTTCTTGGGGGGGGGTTACAGTTAAGGGCCTCCGCATATGTAGATTTAGTGTTGCTATGTGTGGGTGTTGGTGGTGTGAGTTTAGAAGGGCTATGTGTTGCTTGAGGTGTAGTGTGGGTGTTAACCTTCTCCTCATGACTATCTAGCACAATCTTGGGTGGAGAGAGCTTTTCTTTCAGTTTGGCTATTTAAGTGCATCTCTCACAGGTTGTAGTGTTGGGTGGTAGGAGGAGAGGGTTGTCTGTGTACATGAGGCAATTTCTGCATTGGCTCAGTATACCAAGATTCACCAAGTGGATAGGAGAAATCAATGGAAGCTGACCCTTGGACATGCCTGGTTTGGTGCTATTTTTTTTAAAGTACAGGAGCTGTTTTCCCTTACCTTAGCAAGGTACTTTTCAATTATAGGCTGTTTAGTGCCTATGGTTAATTTCTCCTTATTAATAAGGAGAGTTGAGAGCTTGTATCAGTTTAAGGCTTCCTAGTGCTTTCCAGCAGGTATTAGAGCAAGTGCTAGTCACAGGGATGCTTAAAGGTAAGATGAAAAAAATGGTTTATCCTAAACTCTGCAGTATGCACTAGATAAGTTAGATGTGAAAGTATGTAACTTAACATTTACCTGCCTAAAAAATTAAGTTTTAGTGGAGAGTCACTATTTTTAAAACAGCAAGATAGATTGAAAGGGGGTGATCACTTTTGTATTCCGGTACTATGGAATACAGTAGAATGGCCAATAAATTTAAATAGTTGAAGGGGAGTGATTTCACAAAATGATAATTTTGTGCTTACTCACACAAACCAGCAAAAGCAGAGAGGAAATGAGATATATGGACAAATTAACATAAGAGGCAGGCAACTAGAAAGACAGTGGTATTTAAGAACACAACAGTGACATAGTGGGGGGTGGGGTGAAATTTCTGCCTGACTCACAAGAGACAGAGCTGTGGTGTATTTTGAAGTTTAATATGCAGTAAAAAGCAGAACACAAGCAAAACACAAGGTAAAGAAAACAAATAGCACTCAAAATATAAAAAGGCAATAAACTAATACAAAATACAATAAATAAAAAGCAAACCAACCTTTCCCTCACAGCAAAGTGTAGCAGAGTCTGGGTGAGCCTTTCCAATAAAGCTCTGAAATGTTTTATTTTACCCCTTAAATAGAAGGTTAAGTTCCTAGCTCCAGCCCCTCAGTTCACAAATAATTAACCTTAAGCGACCTCTTCGATCTTATGTATGAGTCCTTAATTGATCAGTTCTAATTTCTGCCTGACTCACAAGAGACAGAGCTGTGGTGTCTTTGACGTTTTAATATGCAGTTAAAAGCAGAACACAAGCAAAACACAAAGTAAAGAAAACAAATCACAGCACTCAAAATATAAAAAGGCAATAAACTAATACAAAATACAATAAATAAAAAGCAAACCAACCTTTCCCTCACAGCAAAGTGTATCACAGTCTGGTTGAGCCTTTCCAATAAAGCTCTGAAATGTTTTATTTTACCCCTTAAATAGAAGGTTTAGTTCCTAGCTCCACCCCCTCAGTTTACAAATGATTAACCTTAAGTGACCTCTTCTATCTTATGTATGATTCCTTAATTGATCAGTTCTAATTTCTGCCTGACTCACAAGAGACAGAGCTTTGGTGTCTTTTTGACGTTTTAATATGCAGTTAAAAGCAGAACACAAGCAAAACACAAGGTAAAGAAAACAAATCACAGCACTCAAAATATAAAAAGGCAATAAAATAATACAAAATACAATAAATAAAAAGCAAACCAACCTTTCTCTCACAGCAAAGTGTAGCAGAGTCTGGGTGAGTCTTTTCAATAAAGCTCTGACATGTTTTATTTTACCCCTTAAATAGAAGGTTTAGTTCCTAGCTCCACCCCCTCAGTTCACAAATGATTAACCTTAAGTGACCTCTTCTATCTTATGTATGAGTCCTTAATTGATCCATTCTAATTTCTGCCTGACTCACAAGAGACAAAGCTGTGGTGTCTTTTGAAGTTTTAATATTCAGTTGAAAGCAGAACACAAGCAAGCCTGACTCACAAGAGACAGAGCTGTGGTGTCTTTTGAAGTTTTAATATGCAGTTAAAAGCAGAACACAAGCAAAACACAATGTAAAGAAAACAAATCACAGCACTCAAAATATAAAAAGGTAATAAACTAATACAAAACACAATAAATAAAAAGCAAACCAACCTTTCCCTCACAGCAAAGTGTAGTAGAGTCTGGGTGAGCCTTTCCAATAAAGCTCTGAAATGTTTTATTTTACCCCTTAAATAGAAGGTTTAGTTCGTAGCTCCACCCCCTCAGTTCACAAATAATTAATCTTAAGTGACCTCTTCTATCTTATGTATGAGTCCTTAATTGATCAGTTCTAATTTCTGCCTGACTCACAAGAGACAGAGCTGTGGTGTCTTTTGACGTTTTAATATGCAGTTAAAAGCAGAACACAAGCAAAACACAAGGTAAAGAAAACAAATCACAGCACTCAAAATATAAAAGGCAATAAACTAATACAAATACAATAAATAAAAAGCAAACTAACCTTTCCCTCACAACAAAGTGTATCACAGTCTGGGTGAGCCTTTCCAATAAAGCTCTGAAATGTTTTATTTTACCCCTTAAATAGAAGGTTTAGTTCCTAGCTCCACCCTCTCAGTTCACAAATGATTAACCTTAAGTGACCTCTTCTATCTTATGTATGAGTCCTTAATTGATCAGTTCTAATTTCTGCCTGACTCACAAGAGACATGAATCACTATGACCTGAATCACTGTCTTACCCAATGTTAGCTACTTTTGAAATAACTTTGATGCGTTATGTTGGGCTACCAGTCTAGAGGTGTGTGCATCCTTTATGAATATGGAAACACTACTGCCTTTGGAGCTTCAGTCCAAGTTCTGGGGCCAAAAGGTGTGGAATGAGTTATAGTCTGGTAGTGCAAGGTGCTTTCTGCTGCCTTGAACCTGGTCTCTGTTACAGCACAAATGTCGATGTTCTCCATTTTAAGGAGTGCTTCGAACAAGTGCATTTTGAGATTTAGACTTCTAGCATTGACCAACATGACCCTCAGATTGCATTTGTTTGTAGCTGTTATGGAGGTAATTTGGTCTTTGGAACACCTCCTGAAAAAGGCACTATAGGGGTGGCAGGATCCTTGGCCAGTATCCGGAAGCCCAGGGCAGACAGATGCAGGTCATCTCTGGCAAAGCATAGAGGTCTGTCAGTCATGTCATCCCAGGCAGACAAATACTGTATCCACTTAGTATGACACCAGAAACTTAGCCAATTGTTGAAATCAATCATTTTCTCCTTGTACTGTGGTATCATGTGGTATCATTCTGGGTGATGGTAGGATGCTGCTCAGGGCTAGGGTCATACCCATCTGGGCTACATAATCCGAGACCTCCTCCATGTCTCTTTTCATGTAGTCCAGGGAGGTACGTCTCAGGTCATTCACACCCACATGTGCAATGACAGAGTCATATTTGTGCCTGTTGTTGAGGAACCTGAGTGCATGCGTTATGTGGTGGATTCTGGCACCTGACAGGCAACTGACTGTTACTTTCTCCTTATTCATCCCAGTGAATGGGATATCAGTGTGCCTCACTATTGAATCAAGTATAACTAGTGTGTTGGGCATGCTGTTTTGCCTTAGGGTCTTTGGTTGAGTGGCACACTGTTTAGGAGAGTTATGTGTCTCATGATTAGTGTTGTGTTTTGGTGGTCGACTGTGTTTCAGCCTTGGAGGTCTCTGCTGTTTAGGTAGATTTTTATTGAGAGCCTCCATAAAGTTGAGTGTGTGATTTATGTTTTTATGTGAAGGCAGTGCTAGTGTGTGTTCTGGAGGGCTATGTCTTCCATGTGGTGTGGTGCAAGTGTTGACCTTCTCTTGACCAGCTATTCCGGTCATGGCTGGAGACTGTGTGGCTTCCATTTTGGAAATATAAGTACATCTCTTGCAAGTCTGAGTGTTGGATAGTAAGAGGAGAGGGTTGTCTGTGTATATGAGGCAGTTGCTACATTGCCTCAGGATGCCCAAGTTCACCAGGTTAATAGGAGAAAGCACAGGGAACTGACCTTTAGACATGCCTGGAGGGGTGGGCATTAATAATAAGTACTGGAGCTGTTTCCTTGTAGAATGTTTAATGCTGGTAGCACTTTTATGTGCTACAATAATTGCTACAAGAAGTCTGGTAAAGTGCTAGACTAATAAGCTAGTAAAAATGCTGGAGAAGAAAGAACTAGCAGATCTAAGGGAAAAATTGAAGAGCAGACTTTGGCACCACCGAGAAGCTTACAAACAGTCCTGGATACAACCAGTCTGTATCTGGACTAGACTAGTTACAGGAAAAGCGGAAAAGAAGTGCAAACGTGGGCTTTTAAACAGAAAGTTGAAAGAGATGGAAAAACTGCCCAAACAGCCAATAAACTACAATTTCTGGGCCAGAAACCATTCCTGTTGTGGTAGATAGGCTACCTAGTGCTTACCACTCCCATTGATAAGCTTGAAGGCTTCTCTCCAATACAGAAAGACTTGGGGGACTCAGAAGCTTACATACAGTCCTGGATACAGCAAATCTGTATCTGGACTAGACTAGTTACAGGAAAGATGGGAAAAGCGCAAATGTGGGCTTTTAAACCAGAAAGTTGAAAGAGATGGAAAAACTGCTCAAACGGCCAAAGATCTACAATTTCTGGTCCAGAAACCACTTCTGTTATGGTAGCTAGGCTGCCTAGTGCTTACCAATCCCACTGACAAGCTAGAAGTCTTCCCTCCAACACAGAAATGTTTGGGGGGCTCAGAAGCTTACAAACAGTCCTGGATACAGCAAATCTGTATCTGCACTAGACTAGTTACAGGAAAGCTGGGAAACAAAAGCAAATGCAGGTTTATAAACCAGAAAGTTGAAAGAGATGGAAAAAACTGCAAAATGGTTAATAAACAACAATTTCTGGGCCAGAAACCACTCTTCTTGTGGTTGATAGGCTCCCTAGTGCTTACCACTCCCACTGATAAGCTAGACGACTTCCCTCCAAACACAGAAAGGCTTGGGGGGGCTAAGAAGCTTACAAACAGTCCTGGATACAGCAAATCTGTTTCTGAACTAGTCTAGTTACAGGAAAGGTGGGAAATAAGCACAAATGCAGGCTTTTAAACCAGAAAACTTGAGAGAGATGGGAAAACTGCCCAAACAGCCAATAACCATAATTTCTGGGCCAGAAACAGCTCCTATTGTAGTAGATAGGCTACCTAGTGCTTACCACTCCCATTGATAAGCTAGACGGCTTCCCTCCAACACAGAAAGGCTTGGGGGGCTCAGAAGCTTACAAACAGTCCTGGATACAGCAAATCTGTATCTGGACTAGACAAGTTACAGGAAAGGCAGGAAACAAGCTTAGATTTTTTTTTGTACAGAAAATCAGCTAAAACAGCACTAAAAACAATTAAAATGCAGTGCAAGCTAGCACACATTAGTGAGTAGCAATATTAGAACAAATACAGTTTAAATAAATGTACTTTATTCAAACTGTATTCTGAACTGAACTCAATTATTGTTTTATTCAACTCTGAACAGTTAAAAAGTGCCAAAAATATACTTATCAGCTGAGAAGCACACTCAGTCAGAACACAAGGAGATTCTAGCAAACATTTTTTTTTAGTAAAGTGGAAAGGGAAAAAGCAAGAACAGAAGATAATTCAAGGTTAAGAACCTAAGTGGGTTGGCTTTCTCAAATGTTCTCTCTATATTAGGTAGACTGAGCTAATGACACTAGACTGGGAGGAGTATCCCAGATCAAATTTACAGTATGGGCAGGCAACTGCAAAGCCAACAAGTATAAGAACAAAACACCAATAAGGAAGTCGGGTGGGAAACTATTACAGCTACTAGTGCTAGTCACTAACTGAAAGTTTTAAACAGATAAAGGAGCAAGGAGACTAGAGAATGCCTTTAACTGCAAGCAAATTAGTTATATGATACCAGACTAGAACACAGAAACCTCACAAAAAATGCACAGAATACTTGTTCAATTTAATGCATTTAACTCAATTTTTTTGATTTTTCTTTTGTTGGTTTCAGCAATAAATATCTAACCTGCTTGCATGGGGATATCTTAGACCTCACTAGTACAACTTCTGGAAACATTGACTGGGTTAACAGATAAATAGTAAGGCTTTATAAAATGGAAGAAAGGATATGTGGAGACATTCAAAAAGCAGGGCTGCTAAATGAATACTTCTACTTGCACTTGTAACATAGTTGAAGGAGATTTATAAAATTCCATCAAAAGTGTAATTTTCTCATTTGAAATGTTTAATATAGTAAGTGACTGAATAATTACATAAAACAGAGCAGCAGTTATTCTTTAAGTCACAATCAAGTTCACCTTTCTAGATGGAATTGCACGTTTTATTTTTCCATAGATTCAGGTACATTACAGATTTGGTAACTGCTGATCAAATACTACAGACTGCAATAATTTACTGTGAGGACAGTTAATCTGTAAATCAAACAAGTTATTATTCTTTCTGTGTTGTTAAATATTTACATTATTTTCTCCATTAAACTAGTTGCTTGATGGTTAGTGACTGATAATCACATAGCATACATTTTTCTGGTGGCTGCATTAACTATGGGATGGAAAAGAGAGTGTTGTATGTTTTAGGTATTTTGGGCATTCTAAATTTAAATGGTACCCTTGCTTTTAATACTCATAAATATTAATATGTTAAGCAGTCAATTTTTCTTGAGAAAGCACGTCTAGTAACATTTCATCACTTTTATAAAAAGCAATGTTTATCATGTTCAGAGAAACCTCTTCATATGTATCACTGTACAAGTTTTTCAAAATGTTGTTCACATAATTACGACTGATCACTACAAGTCATCTTCCTTTATCAGACTTCATTATCCAAATTTCAGAATCACTACAAATATCTCCAACAATAGACCTTGTTAGTGCTGTTCGGATGTCCTCTAATATCCTGATTAAACATGTTTTTAAAGGTACATACAAGGGGTTGTGATGGTGGGTTAAATGTACTATGACAATGACAAAACGGAAAAAACTGCTCAAATGTTATAAACCAGCAAATCACCAATAAAGCAGTCTAAAGAGGCAAAAGTACTGAAACTACGTACTTCAGCACGCACTTTATTCCAAAGTTGACTTTTCAGCCCACAGTTCCAAAATACACGAACATACGTAACTTTACAGTCCATAAATCACCGGAACATATTCAGTCCACAGTTCCAATATGCACAAACACAAATGACTTTTCAGTCTACAAATTCACTAGAACATTAACGCAATTCACTACTACAATGCGTTTTCGTCTGCGAAGACTTCCTCAGATGGAGATGCATACCCAAATAATACCCAACTTTTTATACTTATTCTAATCAATTACCACATTCAATAAAACAATTAAATAATTAAATTGACTCCATTTTTAAAATCATCCAGAACATTTACAGTTAAAAAACATTAAATATATTTATTTCAAAATTAATAATATAAAATATCCTATAGAATACTAATATTACCTTAAAAAACTTTATAATATATTCTTTCAAAATACATTATTAAAATTACTTTCATATCCTGATAGAATTCTACAAATAAATAGCGCCATCTATTGTCAAGATTTAATTTCACAAAAAAACTATCAATCTACAACTAAACATAAAAACAATGAATGAAGTTAAGATCAGCTAAACTATAAGTCTAGCGAGTTATATTACATCATAGAATACAATGAAGTTATGAAATGTATGTTAAAGAGTTATTATATTTGTATTTATTGCATTTCTTGACATATGAATGAATGGTTCATATGAAATATTTAGTTCAAATGTTTTTATGTTTAGTTGTAGAATTCTAAGAATGAAAAATAGTTGAAAATGTATGTAAAAATTCAATTGAGGCTAAAAACCACCTGTTAATATATAAACACACTGTTCTGAAGTTAAAAATTAAAACCTGGGCAAACAATGTCGCTGCAAAGACTTCAAAAAATAAAAAAGACACGGCCGAAAAAACAAAGAAACAAATTTAGTATACTAAAAGTGTTAGGCGCTTTTATATTTTAACTCTTCAAATACTTCATCAGAACATAGACTTAATTGCATCACTTTCTTTTATAACTTCCAGGTCCCTACTTTCCTTTCATTTAAAGAGATTTCATACATAAAAAAATCATAATTTTAAAACAGAAACAATAGAAACTATTTCATTTAATCCAGGCAGAGCATAAGTATATGTTTTAAGCTGCCAACACAGTTCTTTCATTTCTAATAGTTCATTGTGTGCATCACTTCTTAAATCAGTTTACCCTTTCTATACTAAAATAAAACAGAAATATATGATCCTGGCTGTCTCTTATATGCTTAAATAGTGAATTTGTAACATCCTTATTTTTAATGCCATACAAATGTTCATATAGTCTTTCTTTAATTGCCTTTCAATTTTTGTAATATAAAAGGAAGGGCACATTTTACAAAATGCAACATAAATCACCCCCCCCCGTTGCTCAACTGAGATATCCATTAGATTTCACGACACCATAAGAAAAAATATGTACTTGGGTTCCTTCTTGAAAATGGGGACACTGTCTGCACCTATGACATTTCTACATCCCCGCTGATTTTGGTAGAAAATACAACATTGTTAAAAGCTGTTTCTAGAAAATTCTTAAATGTTTGTCCTTTTTTAGAAACTACATTGGGTTCTTTTTCAGAGATTTTATAACTTTCATTATCTGACGTATATTTATGCCAATTTTCATTTATAATGTCCATAATATAATAAGCATTAAAAATAAAACTCTTAATAAATGCCCGCAAATAAATCATATCCCTTCTACAGTCTAGCACTGAGCCAGCATAAACATAATCTGTAGTACCAATTAAGGGAATGTATGTACCATCACGTCTTTTCATAATAACTTCTTTAAATATTGGCTCCAAAAATTTTTTGAGGTAACCCCTATTTAATAACACCTTTTCTAGTATCTTCACCTGTGTATCAAATAATAACTCATCAGAAACAATTTGTGCCAAATGTGCTAGCTGGCCTTTCACCAGAGATTTCTGCAGGTGTCTAGGGTGACAAGTACTGTAATGAGTACTGTAATGCAATAAAACATTTGAAATATATTTCTTGTTGTTATGGTCCTTCATAATCTGAACATCCAAATAGCTCAATATGTCACAACTGACTTCATTTGTGAATTGTAAAAAATGTGCAGTACCATTATTATATTCTAAAAATTATTTTAAAGTATCACCGTCTGTGGTCCAGAAACTACATATGTCATCTAAATATCTAGTGCATAAATTCCAACAGGAGGTGACATGACTCTAAGAACAGTGAATAAAATATCTACGTATCACTGAGAGTGGGTACATCATAGGGTACACCCTATTATCCCCTAGTCCTGCACACTAGGAAGAGGTAGCAGTCGATCAAAATGTTAAAACCATTGAGAATATAGATGTGGAAAAGAATGTGACTGTCAAAGACAATGACTGTTCAGCAGTATTTCCAGTTTCATTACATTTGGATGTCTAATCAAATACCAGTAATCCTGAAAACACATAAAACATTAGATGTTTTCAGGCTGACAGTTAGGTAGAACTCTTCTATTTCACTAATATGCCTACCACTAACATCAAATTCTTTGGTTCACCATCACCATGTAACTGTTTCAGAATACTTTTAATGTGTCTGAATTTGATGACAGTTAAGACATTATGTCAGTAATCGGTGCTGAAGCTAAAATGTATGCTGCACAGCTGATGAGCTCTGAAAACTCAAGCCACTCTCTTGGAAGCCATTCTTGTATGTCTTTCTGCAAATTTTTCTTAACTGGCATTCACATAAGAAATGAGAATGCAGTAAAATAAATGAAGTGCTTTCATTCGTTTATTAACAGAACTTTTCATTTTATTATGTACGCAATAGTGTGTATTTAGTGCTGCAGTTCGGCCATGGAAATTGTGGTTGTTGAGTTCTCGTAATTGAGATATTCAAGCAGCCAGAACTTTACAATTTTTGGCAAATAAATTGACCACTGTCAGCACCAGTTTTAAAGTGTGTGCAACTGGTGTGTGTGTGTGTGTGTGTGTGTGTGTGTGTGCGTGTGTGTGTGTGTGTGTGTGTGTGTGTGTGTGTGTGTGTGTGTGTGTGTGTGTGTGTGTGTGTGTGTGTGTGTGTGTGTGTGTGTGTGTGTGTGTGTGTGTGTGTGTGTGTGTGTGTGTATGTTTCTGCATGCATATGAGATAACTTATACTGTGGCCATTTACTATTTTTATTTTATTGTAATCATGTACCCAAGGTGTACACAGTCAGCAATGTGACTTTACTTGCTGGATATGAGGTCTGGTTGTGAATGACAATAAGCATGACTAACCCTGCTCTGATTTGATCAAGCAGAACAGCCATTATTCTAGCTTTGCAGAATTAATGTGTTTTCGTGTGAAGAAATTTATTTTTATTTATTTTTTTATTTTTATTTAACATTTGCTTGCCGGGATAGTCTGACTGGACAACAAGTGTCCGTTTACAACGAAGTACTGGTGAGAAAAGCTCCATAAGTTTACACAGAGAGAAAAAAATTACAAGAGAAATTACGGACTAGTAGCATACAGATTTGTTGACTTTACAGCAATTAGCATACAATAAAAGGACGTTACCTCTTTTGGGTGAATATACAAATGTACAAAATATACAATGAGATTAGATAAGAACCTCGATAGAGCTTTGCAAGATATTTCACAACTGAATAAGAGTATACAAAATGTTTAAGTTTCCATATATACATACATGTAAATATACATGTAAGTGTATATATATATATATATATATATATATATATATATATATATATATATATATATGTATGTATAAAAACCACCAAGTGAACACTCCAGCACAGAGAAAATAATGACTGCAAAGTGTGGCAATAGTAGCAATTGGAGTTTTTATTCAGAGCACAGTCTGCAGCACAGACTGGTTTTGCGGCATGGCATCATCAGTGTGTCTGTGTTGTGCACCAAGGTTTTTTGGAGTTTTATATATATATATATATATATATATATATATATATATATATATATATATATATATATATAGGTTTACAGTCAAAATGTTGACATTCAGTTGCACGACAGCCTCCTGCTCGAACATGGTAGGAGCGACAGTTGGAATGTCGAAGTGCATGTGTACGTCCATTCAGAAGGACGTACACAAGGCAGGGACTCAAAGCATGGTTGGCAATGGGAGTTGCTAACATTAAGATCGACAGAACATTGTTGATCTTGTTGCGTCGACCTTACAACCTACTTAATATGTATGAGTCCAGGATATGCGTTGCGTAAATCACCATTTATATGGAGAGATATTAGTTAGAGTGTGTTGTTTGTGTTGATCAGAACAGATGGGGAGTAGAAATAGTGAGTGGATGAGGATTCAGGGGGGTCCATTGCAGTTGCATAGATGGTTAGTAAAGAGGTATGTTTTAAGTAGGCTCTTGAAGGAGGGTGTGGAATTTTGTAGTCTAAAGTCAGGGGAAGGTTGTTCCAAATTTTAGCTATTTCATGGGCAAATAATCCCCAGAGTTGTTTTTGTATGGGATGGCTTTGATTAAGGCTTTGTTGGAGAACCAAAGTTGTTTATTAGAATTGTAGAAGTTCAGCATGCCAGTCAAGCCAGGAGTTTCTCGGGATAGTACAGAATTTGATGAGCTAGGTTGAGTTGATGGTTTGGAAATTCAAGCCAATGTAAGGCCTGCAGGGAAAGGCAGTGGTGGGATTGTGATTTGGCACTGGTAGCAAATCTAGCGATTTTGTTGTAACAGATGGAAATTTATTAAGGTCAGTTTTGTAAAGATTAGTTAGAATTGGGGATACATTAAGTAGAGTAGATAGGAGGTGGGTCCTGGCTATTGCAATTTGAGATTTGGTGGATAGATAACTTTTACAGCGATAGAGGAAACCAAGATTTTGTGGACTTTAGTGATGGTTGTTTCTTATGTGCTTTGTGAATTTGAGTTGCTGGTCAATGGTAACTCCTAGGAGTTTAGCTTCAGTGATAGGGGTGATTTGGATTTTGTTGTCAGAGTGTATAAAGAAGGTAAGGTTGCTAGTTTTAGTAGGGTGAAATAGCATTAGTTGTATTTTCTTGGGATTTAGTATGAGTTGTGCGTTGTTATGCCAGTTCTCTATTTCAGAGAAGGCTTCTTGGGATTTTTGTTGGAGAAGTTGGATGTTGGGTGCAGTGCATACAAGAGTTGTGTCATCAGTGTATTGGACTATGTCAGTTTGTGAAGATATTAAAAAGAAGGGGCCTAGAATTGATCCTTGTGGCATGCCTAAGGAGGTTGGGAGTGGGGGGGGGGGGAGTTATACCATTTGACAGAAAGTTGGTAGTTATCTAAATAGCTTTTAAATAAAAGTAGGTTGGGGTTGTTAATGTTGAGGACAGAGAGACAAGATAGTAATTTATTATGTGAGACTGTGTCGAATGGCTTCGATAACTCTAGGAAGGTAGCTGAGACTAATTTACCTAGATTCCTGTGGGAGTTTATAGTATTGGTGAATTTGAGTAGGACAGTGGTGGTGCTGTGGGATGGGTGGAATCCATGTTGGGTTGGGGAAAGAAGGTTGTTGGTGAAGACATAGGAGAGGAACAGGTGATGAATACATCTTTCTAGGATCTTCGTGAGGGGTGAGAGGATTGCAGTTAGTCAATAATTGGAAAGGTGTCGGGAGCGGCCACCTTTGTGGAGTGGTATGATATATCAGGTTTTCCACAGGCATGGAAATGTGTGTTCAGTGATGGATCTATTTATTAGACGTGAAATGGGAGAGGCTATAGCTGTGGATGCAATTTGGAGGTATTCGGCAGGAAGATTATCTGCTGCAGGGGTGGTTGCTTTGAGTTTGGCTAGGAGTTTTTGGATAGTAGAAGTAGAAACAGACTTAAGTGTGAAATGTATGGTATTGATTTGGGCCTGCGGTGGTTGTGGGGTGTTGGAGGAAGTGATGTTGTTTAAGAGTTTGAGTACTGAGGAGGTGAAATAGTTATTAAAGCTGGAAGCTATGTCCAGGTCTGTAGCTGTTATATTGGGGTAGGAGTGGTGGTTCTTCTGGGCTGGAGGATGTTATGTATTGTTGCCCAGAATTTTTGCAGTCTGGTACTGTATTTGTTTTATAGAGTGATATAGTAATTTTGTTTATCAAGCTTAACCTGCTTTTTTGCTTTGTTCCGGAGCTCAGAAAAGGCTTGCCTAGTTGTGGGTGATCTGTGGTGGTGCCAGGTTTTCCAGACTTTATCCCTGGTTTTAAGTATGGCTCTTGTGGTTTCTGTAGTCAATGGGGTGGTGTTGGTATGTACCCTAATTGTTTTTAAGGGGGCTAGTTGGTTGAGGATATTTAGGAATGTGGAGCTGAAGTAATTAACTGCTTTGTCTAATGAAAGGGTTTTGATAGGAGACCAGCTGCAGTGTTGCAAGGCTCTTATGAAGTGGTGTCTAGGAAATTATTTGTTAGAGCTGGTTTTGTAGAAGGGAGGGAGAGTTAATTATTTTAAGTTTCTGTCTGAGGATAAAAGTGGAGCTGTGGTTGCTCAGATAGTTTGGTAGGGTGCCATATTGATGGGCAGTATTTGGTTGATTGGTGAGGATCTCATCAAGTATATATTCTCTTTTAGTGGCCTTATCAAAGCCTGTGGGAGTATCTATACATTGGGTGAAGAAAGCTGGAATACTTTACTGGGGCTACTGTTTGCATGAAGCAAGCTTCAAATGCATTACTGAGATCATTATTTTTCTACCCCAGTCAGACATCTGAGGTGTATGAAGTCAACAAAGTGGCTATATTTGCTATGTAGTGCAGTTCTCTTTGGATGAAAATAACTAATCATATTAAATGCTTATTATTCTGTCTTTGTAGTACTGATGTATTTGTGTAAAGGAAGTTAGACCACTTCACTATGGTTACTATTTGTTAGAAACAACATTTAAATACTTTATTATGATACATCCCTATCATTACAATTCAACAGCTGAAAACAGAAACATAGTACTGGTATGCATACACACTCTCTATGTTGCAGTGGTTTGTCAGTTTCCCTGTAAGTGGGAACTTAGCAAGGTGATGGTGGCTGGTGGCTACCTTTATTGTATTTTTTTAATATTTTAATATAACATTATTTCTTAATTTTGTGGTAAGGATATGTTTTATCTTTTACTTGTCTTTTGCTTCTGCAAACAGTGATCTCTTAAACCTTATTTTCCTTAGATTACTGGTGATACCCGAACATTTAGGCTATAGTTTTTAGTTGATACTCAGTTTTTAAACTTGTATAAAAACATTAATGAAAGGAATCATAAAATTAAGCATGGACAAGCACTTTCAGGCCGAAGACCTTCTTTAGATCCACTGCATAATAGACAATAGTTAGGTTAAAATCAATAAATTAGCTGATAGACTCCACTGGGAGTTTTATTTTTGTTGTTTTTTAAACTTGTGTCTTAGAATATTATCCCTCAGTCATACTGGAAGTGGGAGAAGTTAAACTATTTGTTATGTAGATAATTATGTGTTAAGACTTTTGGTCAGAGTTACCCACTTTTCAAGAGCGTTGTCTAGATTTTTGATGTCTGCTGATTTGGGGCATGCTTTATATACAAATATGAATCAAAGTTTATATATACTTTTGTATACATGCATACATTACCATATTTTTGTGAATAAGTTTCTGTTTATGGCATACCATAAGTTAATGTTGATTCATTGCCCCTTTCATATTTTTTGTGACAAAGAAACATAAATGCATAAATTCTGAGTCCATAACAATATGGACATGCTTACATCAAGAGAATTAACGTTTATTTAACATATATTTAGTCAACTTAATAGACTGTTGTTTTATGATATGCTTGGATGTGAGGACATATGTAAGGACATAAGGACATTCACTTGGTTGAGGACTTCTAAACCTGATTGTGTCTCAGTATTTGTGGTTAATAACTGTCTACATCTGTCACAATTGCCTGTGAACTCAATGCTATGATGTGCACTCTTTTAGACAACTGTGTTCCAAACCCATGTGAGAATGGCGGAACCTGCACTGAGGATGTGGCTGGAATTACTTGCATCTGCCTGCCTGGTTATGGAGGGGAAAAATGTGAGACTGGTAAGTCTACTTCAGTCTTTAAAGTGCTTTATTGTTGTATATACCAGTTCTTTTGCATGTGTTGTACATCCATTCTTAACAGAGATGACAATGATATTCGTGAACAGGAGCAATTGTGACTGAAATGTATAGCTTTTCATTTGCTCACAGTTGAGATGAAGCAGTATCCATCCATCTATCCATTGATCTATCCATCCATCCACTCATTTTCTTACTATTTTATTATTATATTATACTATATGTCATATATTTAGGGACATGTGTTTGTAAGCTGAACACGGTAAAACAAACATCCTTATTAATAATAACAGTCCAAGCACATCATCTGAGATCTCCAAGTTTTCCAAGGCAAGCTGACTGATGTAATTTCTATAGCATGTCATGCATCTACAGTATGGCCTCCTTTCAGTGGGCCATGCTTGGTACATCTCCCATGGGAAACACCCAGGGGCATCTTGAAATGTTCATTAACTACCTTAACTGACTCCTGTCAGCCAGAAAAGACATTAGCACTACTATAAGACCTTTCCATATTTCTTAACTCTTCACTGTGTTATGGAGAATAAGCTCAGTACTCCTGGGAAGAAACCTAATTTCTAGCACTTACATCTGTGACAACATCCTTTTGGTCACTACTTAGTGCTCACTGCTGTTGGCAGTTCAGCTGTTGCCTCAAGGTCATAGTCCAGTACAATGCTTGCAGTGCTTCTGCTAGTGTACCCTTCCAGTGGTCAATCTCCAGATTCTCTCTGAACCCACGTATGAATAATATACAAAAATACCTGAACTGCTCCCCTTGGAGTAGCTGATATCCCTCACCTGTAGAGAGCAATCTTATCTAAGAGAGAATCAAGAAATCTTGCACAGAAGTGCTGATTTTTATCCCAACCACTTCATAGCATCAAACTACTCCAGTGAACACTAGAGATCTCAGTTATGTGGTGCCAGTTTAACAACATGGTCTGCAAACAACGAAGATGTAGCACTTGTATCCCAAAATGTGTTACTCCCCATACCACAGCTGTACCTTGATAGCCCATACATAAAAATGATGGACAGGAATGGAGATTGGGCATGTCTTGATGGTGTTCTATGCCCATCTTAAAGTTATTAATGCTAACAATACAGACACAACTTTTTTTACACAAATAAAGGACTGAATTGTGCACACTGATGGCTGTAGTGCTGTTTTAGCACATCACACATGGCATGACAGTGCACTTACTCCATAGCCTTCCGTAGAAAAAAACACACGTAGACCATGTTGCCAAACATCAACAGCTCCTTAAATATCTGTGCATGAACAAAGAGTTGATCCACTGTTTCATGGCCAGGATGGAATCTTAATTGCTCCTTCTAAGACAGAGAGCAGTGCCTCCTTTTCAGTACCATGGAGTAGGTGTTTCTAGGGATCCTAATAAGCAAGATTCCTCTATACCCAGCATACACTAATTGGTCTCTTTTTAAAATATGGGCCACCATCCCTATTTGCTATTCCACAGATATTCTCTTTGTCTTCCGTGCACAGTTGAAAAGGCAGAATAACTATGGCAGCCTAACAATGTCCAGTTCGTGAGGTATTTATAACCAGATTTTGTCTGCTTCCCCAGCCTGTCACTTCATTTTTTTTAATTGCTACAGTGATCTTATCTACAGAAATAGACTCAATCCTCCCAGTTGAATCTATCATTGTTTCTTCAAAAGTATGCCTGTCTACCACATTCTGGAGTTCTTCAAATGCTCTTTTCACTTCTGGCAAACATTATGTGGTCAACGTAAGCTTTTTTCTGTCTTTACTGTGAACACTCTGGGCAACCTCTGCAGTCTCTAGATGGCTTACCAGGACCTACTTGGTGCCATTCAGATGTCATTCTCCCTCCTCCTGCAACACCTGGGAAGCTGCTGAATTTTTCACCTGTCAGATCTGAAGAAATTTGCCTGCTAACATTGCATAGAAGTCCTCTTCTTTAATTTGTTGTCTTCTCTCAGTAGGTGTCCACTAGTGAGCTTTTAGACTACTATAATGGGAAGCTAAGATGACCTTTCACCTGCAGCTCCTTGCTTCCTCTGCTAATGTAGTCTTGAACATTACCCATTCAGACCCCACATCCTCAGCCTACCTTAATATGTTCCAGAAGGTCTTCCAGAGGTAGGAAATGAAATGTATTTGCTTACTTATTTATTCACCTAAATTTGTTTAGGTTCATAGGTTCATGGTTCATGGATTATTACTAGCTTAACTGCCCTTGTGGGTCATTTTAAGCCTAGCCAATTACCCCATGTGAGAATCAAACCCTTCCCGCCGGGGTCGAACATTGGTAATTTCTGACCAAGTACAGTCTTAGCCTGCGGCTGACTTAATCTTACACAGAGGCTTCTGTTAGGCAGAATAGGATAATATCATCACCACATATTGGTTTCCTGGGTCTGTCTAACCATTGCCTTTCCTGTCTGATGTAAGTCATCACCAGTTCAGAACATCTCAGTATCTGAACAATATGGATATTTCAAGTCATTCTATGCTTCTCCATACTTCTCATCAGTTCCCTAGCATTTGATTTGTAACACAACTTCAGTTGTCATCACCAAAGGATATTAGAAAATGTTTACTGATCCACTTGCCACACAGAGAAGGCAATATGGGTAACAGTCCAACATAAGCAATAATTGAGATAGGCATGCTTATAATTTATAGGGTATGAGCATGTTAAGCATTCTTATAATTTACTATAAAGTATGGGCATGTTCAGTTAGGAATTGATCTGCATAGGTAAAGTATGCACCCTGCCTTGAGCTACTCAGGTGTAGAAAAAAAAATCATACCTTAAAGTCAAAATAGAACCAGGAATTGCACACTGGCATACATGAAGCAGTAGATTCATTTTAGGCCGCATACAATTTTCTGTACACTTGAAACTGAAATATAGCAATCACTTGTAAATGTTATATATAATCCAGTTACATAATAGCCAGAAAATGGAAGGAAAGTGAGAAGGAGAAGGCAAAAGTGAAGCCTGTAAACAGAACCCATGGCTCAAAAGGTTGCACACTCTAAAACTCCTGTCTGATGCCTGAAAGATCAGAAAGCTGTACGATCTAGCCCATCTTCAGTTGACTGGGGTCTAAACTTTGTCCTTTGCCTGTCTCCTCAAGAAATGCATTTTTATTACATCTGATTGATGTATGTATACTTATAACACACCTAAATCATCTAGCAAATGTGGAAATGCTGCATCTCCTTACTTTACTTTCATCCCCACCTCAGTTTGAATGGTGACTTTACTATAATTTCATCCGCTTTGCTGTCTTGTCACTCCTGTCCTATTCACAGTAATTTTAACTAGACTTCATACATTACTGCCTCGGTATCTTGAATCAACTGCTAATTTTACAGTAGAACTTCAGTCAGCTTTTGGATTATTATATACTTGTGTATATGTATATTATCATTTAGTTGACTTATATTGCACATCTACACTGCAGCTATTCCCAGATGTCGATTTCATATTTGTTTTTCATTTTATCCACAACTTAGAATTTATAAAAAATGCAAAATATAAAACAAAACCAGCAACTAAAGGGCAAGCTGCAGTAAAGAAAGCAACAATAAAGAAATAACTCACCTTGTCCACCAAGGCTTGAGGCATAAAAATCCAGATCAGCAAATGTAAAAACCAGGTTTATTAAAAAGGATTAGCGCTTTCACAGGTGGGCTTCATCAGATCCTGACAAATTCAAACTAAAACACAATCAGTTTTAAAACAAAAAACTACCAATCAGTAAATACTGGCAATTAATGATGTAAAAGCCAGGCCTTCAGGGCAGGCTTTAAAGGTATATTAAAATTAAATGTGGTGCTCTATGAGCCTGAAAAGTAGCTATCCATTTAATCTCTGATATCTCTGTTTTGTTGACGATATCACCACCCCAAATATCATCCTTTATTAATTCAACAACAGTGAATGCAAATGAATGTTCTATATTAGATTTAATATGTTTATAGAGAGCATTAAGACAGTTTTTTCTTCTAATGTCTCCTAAGTGCTGTAAAACATGTTCCATAAACTTCTGGCTAGTCTTACCTATGTAGAAAGAATCATATTCTACACATTTAGGTAAGTAGACTAAATTTTCAAATTTACAGTCTGCATGTAACCTGAATTCAAAACGTCTAGAGGTGACAGGATGCACAAATGTATTATTGCAAGACATAAAATTACAGGCTCTACATGCCCTACGTGGAAATGTGCCATACTTAATTCTAACATTAACATTTTTCCTAAATGGTCTATAAAAAAGCTCTCTTTTTTAATGACAAATTGTTTCCAAATATAAACCTAGGCATATCTCCAAAAACCTATCTAATTCTATCATCTGAATGTAAAATAGATCAATTCCACTTTATGACATCACAGACTGCCTGTATGTTGTTATTATATTTCAAAGGAAAGCCACATTTAGGCCTATTGGGAATAGATATACATTTAGAGGAATGCTGTCTACGTAGGTATGGTTCCCCTACAGTATCGCTCAAGCTAATAACTTCTAGCTTGTTCTTGACATGTCTCAAATTATATCCCCTATTCACAAATTCATCGTCAGAGTATCTGTGGCATGGACATAATCATTATTGCCAGTATGAAGTTTAGATACTCGTAAAAACTGACCTGTTAAAATATTATTACAAATTCTACTGGGGTGCATACTATTCCTGTTCAAAGGAGTGTTTTTTCTACAATCTTTCCTATACATTAAAGAATCAATACGTCCATCATTCCTAAAAACCAAAGTCGTATCCAGGAATTCGATACATTCTATGGAACAGTGTGTAGTAAATCTAAAACAGTAACTATTAATAAAGAAAAGTGTACTTCAGAAATAAAACAATCTCTTATCTGTTTAAGCACAATATTGTCTTCTTTAGAAACATCATAAAAATCAGTTTCACATACTTTGACAAAAGTCTCAATGGTCGGTGGTAACTGAGGATTAAATAAACTAGGTTTCTTTAAAATTACCTGTGGTTGTGGCTATTCTGTCCCTGAGAACATAATCTTCAAAGCAGCTTCCCTTGCAAATTTACGTAAATCTACCAGCACTTCACTATCTGGGAAGGCCTTGCTAGTAATTTTAAAGGAACCTAGTTTATTTAGTCCTCAATTACCACCGACCATTGAGGCTTTTGTCAAAGTATGTGAAACTGATTTGTATGATATTTCTAATACGTCTAATAATACCATTTTTAATTTGACTAAAGAAGAGAATATTGCACTTAAACAGTTAAGAGACAATATGGACATTTTCATACGCCCCAAAGACAAAGGCGGAGCAATTATTGTAGTGGATACTTGTGACTATTTGAAAAGTATGTTTGAGCTTCTGCATGACCCTGGAACTTATTTACCTATATTTAAGTATGATATTGATCGTTTTATTTCTGAAGTACAACTTTCTTTATATGATTTACTTTTAACTGATATGTTGACTAAGGAGCAGTATGATTATATGTATGTTCAACATCCATTGATCCCCTCACTACATGGTCTCCCTAAAATACATGAGGAAAATTAACCCTCCCATGAGACCTATAGTTAATGGGAGAGGACGGTTCACTGAGCCTCTCTCTATTTTTGTTGAACAAGAACTCAACCCCTTTTTGCAAAGAGCTCCTGCTGCATTGAAAGATACAGAAGCCTTTTTACAAACCTTTGGTGAATGTACATGTGACATAGATTTTGCAGTCAGGAGTTTTGTTTTTGTTACATTAGATATTAATACTTTACTATCAAACCCAATGCATATGGGGTTGATTCTATACACAATTTTCTAAATAAGTTTAACAGTGTGACATATTTACATATTGAATTGATTTCTGCTTTATTAGAATTGATTTTGAAAAATAATGTTTTTGTATTTGACAGTCATTTTTATTGGCAGCACCAGGGTGTTGCCATGGGCACACCCTGCGTGAATAGCTATGACAATTTGGTATTAGCTGATTGGGAAGATAAGGTTGTGTTTAATGATCATCCCTTTAGGAGCCATCTCATCTATTATAAGCATTTTGTTGATGATATCTTTATTTTGTGGGATGAAACATATGATATGTTGTATGATTTTGTTAATTATTTGGAGAGCAATAGCTCCTGTTTTAGATTTACTATGCACTGTTCCAGAGAATGTATCGACTTCCTGGATACGACTTTGGTTTTTAGGAATGATAGACGTATTGATTCTTTAATGTATAGGAAAGATTGTAGAAAAAACACTCTTTTGAACAGGAATAGTATGCACCCCAGTAGAATTTTTAATAATATTTTAAAAGGTCAGTTTTTACGGGTATCTAGACTTCATATTGGCAATAATGATTATGTCCATGCCAGTGATACTCTGACTGATGAATTTGTGAATAGGGGATATAATTTGAGACATGTCAAGAACAAGCTAGAAGAAGTTATTAGCTTGACAGATACTGTAGGGGAACCATACCTACGTAGACAACATTCCTGTAAACGTATATCTATTCCCAATAGGCCTAAATGTGGCTTTTCATTGAAATATAGTAGCAACATACAAGCAGTCTGTGATGTCATGAAGTGGAATTGGTCTATTTTATGCTTATATGACAGAATTAGAGAGGTTGTTGGAGATATGCCTAGGTTTATATTTAGAAATAATTTGTCATTAAAAAGAGAGCTTTGTTATAGACCATTTAGGAAAAATGTCAATGTTAGAACTAAGTATGGCACATTTCCATGTAGGGCATGTAGAGCCTGTAATTTTATGTCTTGTAATAATACATTTGTGCGTCCTGCTACCTCTAGATGTTTTGAATTCAGGTTACATGCAGACTGTAAATCTGAAAAGTTGGTCTACTTAGCTAAATGTATAGAATATGATTATTTCTACATAGGTATGACTAACCAAAGTTTAAGGAACGTGTTTTACAGCACTTAGGAGACAATAGAAAAAAGAACTGTCTTAATGCTCTCTATAAACATATTAAATCTGATATAGGATATTCATTTATATTCACTGTTGTTGAATTAATAAAGGATGATATTAGGGGTGGTGATATTGTCAACAAAACAGAGCTATCAGAGATGAAATGGATAGCTACTTTTCAGGCTCATAGAGCACCAGGTCTTAATTTTAAAATACCTTTAAAGCCTGCCCTGAAGGATTGGCCTTTACATCATTAATTGCCAGTGTTTACTGATTGGTATTCCTGGATTCAGCAAGCCCTGCACGGTGTGCAGGAACAGTGCAGGAGCTCCTGGAGGCAATATGGCCACTGTGCGCTTGAGGAATAAGCTGCAGGGACGTGCACGAGCGGTCCTGCACTATTCCTGCACGGACACAGCCCCTGTGTCCAAATTACCCCATTTGCAGGTGAAAACCATGCAAATGAGATGAATTTGCGATCCAGGAAGCTGTCAGCCGACCGTGCAGGACTAGTGTAGTGTGTAGAAATGTACTTGGTTAGTAACCAAGTACATTTCTGCAAACTACAAAACGGAGTCATGACAGCTCCAAATAAAGTGTGTATATTATGTGTAAACTATGCCAATGGCTGAATATATGGCCACTGGCATGGAAAACAGTTGTAAAAATAAAAAAAATAACTTTAAATTTTTTTTAGCTGATTTCTGCTGTTTAAGCATAGGGCAGCAGCGTGCAAATGGGATCGGGACGAAATTATAAAACAGAACCTGAAATAAGCATTTTAACCAAAATCACTATTTTGCCATTATACTCAATGGCAGGCAGAAGACAACATGGCCAGTCAATAGTGGTTGCTAAGGGTGGAGGCTCAGTGTGGGACCTGTAACTATGCATTAGCAGGAAATCCAATGCAAATGAGGGGAATGATACTGAATCCCAGATATCCCCTCAATGCTAGTCAGCACCCAACAGTGTAAGTGCAGGAATAGCATGGTTCAAGCCTAAGAGTTAGCTGACATCATGGGAGGTGTGTCAGGCTTATTGTAAGTGGACTGGAGCTCTGTGGCTCGGGTTTGCCCTTAGCTTAGCAGAGCTAAGCACTCTTTACATTGCCTAAGTGGATGTGTGCACCACGCACCGGGTTTTAAAGGAAAAAAAAAAGTAAGCCAGGAAATAGCATTTGAGCACTGTGTTTGCACGGCACGCCCCCCGGGCTTAAACAGGAAGGCAGTGGGAAGGGAAAACAACAGTAGGAAGGTAATCAAGGAGAATTAGCATAGCTGGCAAGTGAAATGTATCAGAATCAGCCAATTACACAGGCAGCAGACCAGCCCAGCACAGAACATTACTATAAACTATGCAAACACCTTTCCCTCTGGTTTTTCCCACATACTCTAGACCACCGGTGTATACAAGCAGGGAAATTATAACAAATGAAAACAACAAAATGATAGGGGCTGCAGCAGCTATCAGGCATCAACATGTGGAAGAGGCCGAAGGTGGTAAGGATGAGAATACTGTCGACCAACCCACAGTGAGGAGACAGACAAGAGTGTACAGACCCAGGGTAACCTACCAGGGGCTACATGAGCTGGAGATAGTGGAGTGCTATAGAGTGGACAGGCACCTTCTACAGCAAATTTTTGAGCTGTGCTGGCCACGACCTGGCACACAGAACTAACAGAGGGGAACCCATCCCAGTGGATACCAAGCTATGTGTAGGCCTAAAAATACTAGCCACAGGTACCTTCCAAAGGCTAACTGGGGATATCATGGTGATCTCACAGGCATCAGCATCCAGAGTACTCCAACAGTTCCTGGATGCCATGTCAGCACATGCCGGTGAGCACGTATATTGCTCCAACACCGATGAGGTGTTGGCCAGCAATATGCGTCTCTTCCACCAAATAGCAGAATACCCTGAGGTAGTGGGTGATATAGACTGCATTCACATATGCATCAAAGCACCACCTGGTGAGCAGGGTAGGGTCTACATCAACCCGAAAGGGCTTTCCCTCCATCAACTGCCAGGTCATGTGCGATTTCCAGGGCATTATAATGAATGTGTGTGCTGGCTGCCCTGGAAGCTATCACGACTCCCACATCTGGCATCTGACACAGCTGTACCAGAGATTTGCCAATGGGGACATCCCTTATGGTCACCTAGTGGGGGATGCTGGTTATGCACTGGAGACATGGCTGATGACACCCATCAGAAATGCACACACACCTGAACAAGAACTCTGTAATGAGGCACACACACAGACCAAAATTATAATTGTGCATATGTTTGGGATGCTCAAGTCATGGTTCCGGTGCCTGGACACATCTGGTGGAGCCTTGTAGTACTCACCAGCTACATGTACTCAAATTGTCATTGTATGTGCCATGCTACACAATATGATCCTGCGTAAACAGCTGCAGCAAGAACAGCATGGGGCAGGGCCACACCCCCCCCCACTATTGCCAAGGCCTGCACAGGCACAGAATGACTCGGAGGAGGAACAACCTGAGCATACCCCAGTAGGCAGAGGGAGGCATGCCCATTATGCCCTGGCCTTGGCAAAGAGGCAAGGCATAGCGCATCCACTGACACAGTAGGGACCCAGGGAATGACACCTCTCTTTGACTCGCACATACAGTAAAAGGGGATGCCAAACATGACACTACCTGTGCTCAGCCATGTATAGGGAGTGTACTATGTGCATCCAACATAGGCAGCCCTCCAGCACCATCCTCAATACTGGGACAGCCACAAGGTAAGTCACTCTTCCTACTAATTGCTGAATGGAGTAGTATGTGTTGTTACTTGTATCTATAGTATGGATGTGAGCATGCAAGGGAATTGGGTGGCTGAATGGGATGCCAGCAGATAGTAGACACCTAAAGTGGCAGCATGAGATCTGTAACAAATACTGGTATCACCATAGTAGCAGTACTACACATGGTGACAAAACCCTCTGCAGGAAATGTGCTGGGCCACATGTGTGTCCATATGACATACACATGCCAGTCAGGGAGGCTCACATACCCAATAACAGTCTCAGCCAGCAGGACAGGTGTAGACTAAAACAAACAAAGGCTGTGCTAAGGCCTCTGAACGATGGCTATGGGTAACCCCCCCCCCAGGCCTACACAGACAGACTACAAGAGGTCAGGCAGTGGGATGTTAGTTCAGAAGGGTAAGAAGTCAGAAACTGATATGTAATTCAATCAAACCTAAGACCTGTAGTATACTGATATGCATCCAGTCAGCATGACAGGGTAGAATACAGAATGAAATGGAGTACCTGATATACCAGTACAGTCATAGCAAATGTGTAGAAGTGTCAGTTGTGCCCCCCAATCCTATGTAGAAATGTAGTAAGAGTCTGGTGTGCCCCCCAATCCGATGTAGATACGTAGTAACAGTCAGGTTTGCCCCCTCCAATCCTATGTAGAAATGTAGTAATGGTCAGGTGTGCCCCCCATTCCTATGTAGACACAAAGTAACACACAGGTGTGCCCCCCAATCCTATGTAGAAATGTACTAACAGTCAGGTGTGCCCCCCAAATCCTATGTAGAAATGTAGTAACAGTCAGGTGTGCCCCCCATTCCTATGTAGACACGTACTGACACACAGGTGTGCCCCCCACAATCCTATGTAGAAATGTAGTAACAGTCTGGTGTGCCCCCCAATCCGATGTAGACACGTAGTAACACACAGGTGTGCCCCCCAATCCTATGTAGAAATATAGTGACAGTCAGGTATGCCCCCTACATTCCTATGTAGACACGTAGTGACACACAGGTGTGCCCCCCACAATCCTATTTAGAAATGTAGTGACATTCAGGTGTGCCCCCCATTCCTATGTAGACACATAGTAACACACAGGTGTGCCACCAACAATCCTATGTAGAAATGTAGTGAAAGTTTGGTGTGCCCCCCATCTGATGTAGACAAGTAGTAACAGTCAGCTGTGCCCCCCAATGCTATGTAGAAATGTAGTAACAGTCAGGTGTACCTCCCCATTCCTATGTAGACACACAGTAATACACAGGTGTGCCCCCTGAATCCTATGTAGAAATGTAGTAACAGTCAGGTGTGCCCCCCAAATCCTATGTAGAAATGTAGTAACAGTCAGGTGTGCACCCCCATTCCTATGTAGACACGTACTGACACACAGGTGTGCCCCCCACAATCCTATGTAGAAATGTAGTAACAGTCAGGTGTGCCCCCCAGTCCTATGTAGACATGTAGTAACACACAGGTGTGCCCCCCCATCCTATGTAGAAATGTAGTAACATGTATGTGTAGGTATAATAACAGTGGAGCACAGATTACCTGAGCTGGTCAAGGTAGCAGGATAGATTGTAGCATGTGCACAATATGCAGGTCTGCGTGTGTTAGGTTGGTGTGTGTTGTATATTGTGTGAGAGTGGTCAGTATGTATGCATGGTGAGGTTTGTCCTGGTGGCCATTGCCCAGTACCACTGATGACAGGGCCAAGACCTCACAACTGCAGTGCCAAACACAATACTTTCCAGTATAACACATTCCAGCAGTAAGCCATTGTAAATGTTTGGAAGTAATATGTGTCACCATCTGAAAGATGGACATGGCATGACTGTCAGGCCAGATATATACAAGCAGTACACAGGGGGAAGTACCCCAGACAGACAATGTATAATATGTAACTGTCAAATGGGCACACCCTTGGAATTGTACATACAGGTTTGCAGCACATTATCTGGGCTTGTAGTGGGGAATATCGATGTCATGTGGCCAAACACTGGCAGACCACAAAGGTCATAGGAATGGTGTATTGAGAACCAGCTGATGTCCCTGCACAAGCCAGCATATGTGGAATGCCCCATGCATATCTGTGAGTCAGATGCAAGTAGTGTCCATAGCACACATGCACCCAACTCACCCTACCACCACCCAGAGGTACCTCTCTGGTCTTATCCCTGCTGTTGGGAATGAGTACAATATGACCCCCACCTGTGTATGGCAATAGGAAGAGAATGCAGCATGCAGAGCAGGTGTCCCATGCAGGTGTGTCCCTAGCTGTAAGCAGCACCCTGCCAGCATCCACACCACTGAATCTATACTGACAGAAAGTATTGGCATGAACACCTAGTACACCTACCCTGTCACCCCAAAGGAATATACTGTATTGCAGTCTGGGACTGTAGGACTGACAGAATGCAACAGCCTGCTACAGCTGGCCTGCATAACTACCAGATGCCCTACAGTCCTCTGCCAAAGGCCTGTGTCTCACTCATACTCCCAATGTATGTTATGTCATGGACTCCCAAATAACAGCATAACACAGTCCACAGAACCCATATGCAAGGCCATGTGGACAAACCACAGTAGCATGTCCACCATGTCCTACTGCATGAACTGTGGACCATCACCAATATACTGCTGTGATGAGGTGATAACTATAGGGGAAGTATTAGAGAATGTTTGCATAATGTATGGAAGAGGATAAATAAATAGAGGGGGAGGTGGGAGCATGGGCAGCATGGAGTGTGTGAAGTCCAAAACACAGCCATGTGCACATACTATCCCTGGCTGCAAACATAAGAATGGGTGGCTACAAACCTGCTCATAAACCACAATATGTAGGGGTAATGTCCTGACTTAAGACCCCTGTCTCTGTGTAACATGTGTGAATCTGTACAGCTGTGAGGTATTGCCACAGCAAGATAAGGCCATACTGTCACGTCGATGGATGTACAAGTATGGGATCCTTTGACACCACTGTACCAAGGTGCTGAACCAGTTACATAGACCCAGTAGCAAGTGTCTGCAACTCCCACTCCAGAATGGCATGAGTTTGCAAGAATATGTAGGCATTTGACCTCAATACTGGACACAGCTGCATTCACCCTGTGTTCCCCAGGACATCATTGCAAGCAAATATGTCTACCTGACAGTACTTGATGACATAAAACATCACAGTGTATAACAGTACACATGTCTGAATATCTCTGCTAACACCAGGATCATGTAGCAGAAGCAGCACAGACACAGTTACCTACAGTAACCCACTATCCTTTGCCCATTTTGACCACATATTGTCAACTAATCTACAGATATCCTGCAGAAATAGTTTGCTAGCTGTATGCGTAGAACACAAAAGTCTGCACTGGAGTACAATCTACCTGGAATGGATTCATGCATTCAATGCAGAAGGTCATAATGGGCATGCTCCCACACTTAGAGAAATGAAGGCAATGTCAGACAACAAAATACTGAAAGGTCATACTGGGCATGCTCACACAGTTAAAGAAATGAAGCCCATGCCTGGCAACAACAGTGGACCATACATATCTGACAGTTGCAGATGTTAGTGCATACACTTCTCAGTATGCACCAGTCATGCTTTGCACACACATTGGATAGGAATACACTCATATATCCAAGGACAACACACTGTAATATGCCAGAAGTACACATACATAGATGTGTGGAAGAGAGTGACAGTGACAAAGAGCCTTCCATCATGAGGCCTGTCCCATCCAGCACACAGCCAAATGGCTACAACCACATGATGTGTAAATGTCACTCACCGTAGACATTTGCCTCTGGAATCCCTCAGCATTATAGACTCTGTGGTGCTAGTGCTAACTGTGCAACATGACTGTACAAGGCAGTAGTCTTCTAGCAGTTGTATACACGTATCTGTGGAATATAAACATGTGTGTGCCTGAATGTGGTGTATCTTCCTCTAGATGAATGGGTTATGGCCCATGCACACACACTGCCCTCCTCATTGCCCTACTATGGCAAGCCTGCTGATTTCAGTCACTTTGAAATACATCTTTGAGAAGAAGTAGGCCAGTAATGTCTGTGGTGTGTCCTATAACTGTGTAATGCTGTAGTGTGATAAACTAGTTAGATAGGAGTTCTAATCTCAGATGTGGCAACGGTGTGCATTTGTCTGTATAGAGAGCAATGCTTTTTAGGCTAGTCACACTCACTACAATTTCAAATGCCCTTCTTTGGCATGCCTGCTGATGTCATTCACTTTGAAATACACCTTTGGGAAAAGAGTAGCCCAGTAATTTCTATGGAGCGTCCTATAACTGAGTAATGCTGTAGTGTGATTAGTTAGGTAGGTTTTCTATTCCCAGACATGACAAGTATGGATGCTTGTGTGTGTGTTAGTTTGTTTGTGTAGGGAGCAATGCTTTTGAGGCCATTCACAATCACTACAACCTCCAGTGCCCTTCTTTGGCAAGCCTGCTGATGTCATTCACTTTGAAATACACCTTTGGAGAATGAGTGGCCCAGTAATCTCTGTGGCACATCCTATAACTGCGTAATACTGTAGTGTGATAAACTAGTTAGGTAGGTGTTCTGTTCCCAGACATGGCAAGTGTATATGTTTGTTTGTCCGTGTAGGGAGCAGTGCTTTTGAGGCCATGTACATTCATTACAACCTCCATTGCCCTGCTCTGGTAAGTCTGCTGATGTCATTCACTTTGAAATAAACCTTTGGGGAAGGAGTAGCTCAGTACTCTCTGTGGTGCATCCTATAACAGCGTAATGCTGTAGTGTGATAAACTAGTTAGATAGGAGTTCTATTCCGAGACATGGCAAGTGTGGATATTTATATGTGTGTTTGTTTGTCTGTGTAGGAAGCAATGCATTTGAGGCCATTCACAGTCAATACAACCTACTTTGGCAAGCCTGCTGATGTCATTCATTTTGAAATACACCTTTGGGGAAGGAGTAGTCTAGTAATCTCTGTGGTGTGTCCTATAACTGCATAATGCTCTAGTGTGATATACTAATTCGGTAGGGTTTTTATTCCAAGACATGGCAAGTGTGGATGTTTGTGTGTATGTTTGTTTGTCTGTGTAGGGAGCAATGCTTTTGAGGCCATTCACAGTCAATACAACCTCCATTGCCCTACTTTGGCAAGCCTGCTGATGTAATTCCCAGTGAAATACACATTTGGGGAAAGGGTAGCACAGTAATCTCCGTGGAGTGTCCTATAACGGCGTAACGCTGTTGTGTGATAAACTAGTTAGGTAGGAGTTCTATTCCCACACGTGTCTAGTCTGTGTGTGTGTTTGTTTGTCTG
Source organism: Protopterus annectens (assembly GCF_019279795.1). NCBI lineage: Eukaryota > Metazoa > Chordata > Ceratodontiformes > Protopteridae > Protopterus > Protopterus annectens. The sequence goes on from NC_056741.1 coordinate 282,525,310, forward strand.
TGTAGGGAGCAATGCTTTTGAGGCCATTCACAGTCAATACAACCTCCATTGCCCTTCTTTGGCAAGCCTGCTGATGTCATTCACCTTGAAATACACCTTTGGGGAAGGAGTAGCCCAGTAATCTCTGTAGTGTGTGTTGTAACATCGTAATGCTGGAGTGTGATGTATTAGTTAGTGAGGAGTTCCAATCCCAGACATGGCAACTGTGAGACTTGGTGTGTGAGAGAGTGTGTGTGTGTGTGTGTCTGTGTTTGTCATTTGCATCCTGTGTGGAGGTGGCTGTGAGTGTGTAACAATTGGACTCATTGTGGAGCGGGTTTTGCAAATTTCTTATATGGTGGGCCTGTTAGTTGTCACAATGTTCACCTTACAAGGATAACAGATGTCAAACAGAAGAGAGGCTGGGGTTGCCAATCCATACCCCTACATGTGACATCAAGGCCTGGTAAACAAATTAGGCAACCATTGTATTACCCAGAGAACACTCTCAATCCATGTCTCATACACAAACACATTCGCTTGAGCAACAACTGCTTTGTTGGTAGTACCCTGCATATTTCCCACAGATAGTAACCATGGTGTGATTGCAGTGAACTACAGAGGGCATGGCACCCTGTCCCATTACTACAATAGGCACAAATTGCAGCCTTCACTATGTTCCCCACTGGATGCCTGCAATAACTGTAATGCCATCAAATGTGACCCACAAAGGACATACCATGCCTTAAACACATGCCCTGTATGGACAGATGCCACTGACACCAGGGAATACCTGTATCATGCTGTCAATGTAGGTGCAGGGTCAACCTGGTGTCCATTGCCAGTTCTCACCACATGAGGCCAGGACTGGCACATCTGATGATAATAATCTGTGTGCACAACATGGCCCAGACAGTACATATCACAGAACATGCATGTGGGAAGTGTGCACATCCCAGACACCATCTATGTCATGGACTATAGAACACATACATGGCAAGCATTGCACAGCACTGGCCACACATAATAGTAACCCAGATGACTGGATGGTGAATACAATACCCACCTGTGTGGGCCAATCCAGACAATACACCCCTGAGCCACACTGCAGACCATTGTCATGTGGCCTGATGCCAAGGTATACCCTTCACCTAGCCTTGTACAGCCTTCTGGCACAGTCAACCACTACACACCTGTGAAGCAATGCACCCATGCATGTCAGTACTAGCACCCTGTGTCTGTGTGTGTTGAGTATAATGATTTCAACCCCATTCATACTCACTACAACTCCCATTGGCCTATTGAAGCATGCCGTCTGATGTCAGACACCTTCACATAACCTTAGGCCATATATCATCTGGATAACCCTTGTGGTGCATGTGATACCTGCGTATTATTGTATTGTGGCAAACTAGCTAGTTAGGAAGTCTATTCCTGACCCTGCCAACTATGTTAATGTGTGAGTCCCTGAGAGAGTGTGGCTGTGTTGACGTTGACACCTGTTCATGTGGACAGGCATGTGTAATACACCTACCTTATCACTCCTATAACACTGTTGCAGATGTCACTCACCATCAGATATACCTTTGGACAGCTCCCCAACATGTAAGCTATGTGACGCATGCAATAACTGCATAGACATGTGCTAGCAATACATAGTCAGTCAGGAGTTTAAACCCCATACTGGTAAGTGTGTGACACAAACATGCTCAGGTTTTACTCTCCCACCCCCTCCCTGACTTACTTTGTCTCTGTCTGTCTCTCTCACTCTCTCTCTGGTGGATGTGAAGAAGTACACCTGTTTTGCTTAGGCAGCAGCTTGTGTTTTGTAAGTGATACTCATGATCAGCTGATGGCCTGTGCATGAATTGCAGTACCCCACTAGCTGATTGCATGTGGAACAGCTGTGGTAACATTCCCATAGCCAATTGCATGGAAACACACTTCAATATCTAGGAATATCATGTGTGTGTTGGGTCTTTTCATTCACTGTGAGCAGGGCCTCATGTTGCTGTTTGGCAAAGAGCATCACAGGGATTTACCTCTAACAACATACACTGTGGAGACAGGCCAACAAACAGGTGGAGTATGTGCCAGACATGACTACAGAATGCAAGTGTTGCTCCTCTGCATTTGGAGTAATGTTGGTTTAATAGAGTGCGTGGATATGGCTGGTCTACATGATTTAATGCCTGTCATGACAGTGTTATGTGTTTGAGGAAACTCCCACCTGTAGGGTTATCTGCAGACTGGGCAGTGTATGGAGTCTTATGTTTCTTGTGTTACTCACAGATCACCTATCTTAGAACTGCAGAAGCATAGTCTGAGGATTGCAGTCAGTACATGGTGACAGCCATGAGAGTTACTGACTTCATATCCCTCATAGGACATATGTCACAACAAACCCTGTTACAACAGTAAACGTATGAGGGTATCACAGCAACATGCCACTATTGGCCCAGTGTTTGTGGCTCCAGCCACAAGTCTGTCAATCTTTGTACATATGTCATGCAGTAAGAGGTGCATATGTTCTGTACACCATTATTTATTGACATCATACCTGATAACAAGCCAGTCAAATATCAGACTGCTAGACATGTTATGTATAGTAGGGGTTATTTCTAAGGACATAACCTGGGCATTCTGCGGTTGTGTGTACAGTACTGGGGCCTATGTACTTATGGTGATTGTCGACAGTATGTGTATTGCGCAGACGTACATTCCCTGTGCACAGACTGTGGTAGATGCCATTGTTCTTGGTCCTGTGCTATTTGATGTTACATGCTGTTCCAGTGTATGGTACCCTATCGGCTCACATGTCTGTAGGGCCAAACACACACATGTCCCATACCACAGACAGGCATCGGACTACTCTGTGTCATGACCCAGTTTATATAGGGTTAGTGTGTGAGTGGCACATATGAGGATAGTGTTTATCAGACAGTCCATATAGTGTCATATTAAGCTTGTGTACAATATGTGGCTGTGGTTGTGTTCACATTGGTTGGGGGTATGCACTTTCTCACAGGTGTCTGTTACTCTGTGCTGTGGCATGCATGTAAAGCTAGCTACATTTGCAGGTACATGTGTATTCCCCCATATAAAATGTAGTCCAGTGTTGTGGCAGTCTGCCTGTAGTTTGCACAGTGCTTTGTTACATGCCTAGCAGCTTAGTGTAATTACCCAGTGTGCTGTTATGTCCAGATATTTGCAAGACATACTGCTGCCAGGCCACCATAACTGTTGTGTATTTCTGACAAAGCAGTGGGATTCTGTACAGATGTATGTCACTAACTACTGGGTAGTATGTGGCCATTTGACCTCTGCATTACCAGGTATTATGTGTCAGGAGAGACTGGCATGTGTGAATGCATAAACTGTGTGGGCATATGTAGTCCAGTATTTACGTGATATACCCATGTACATGGCTGTTAACATCCACATTGTCAGGCATGATCCACATGTCTCGCATGGAGGGGATCTGTGTACATCTCTGGACTGACCACAGAGTGTCAGACTGTCCACATATATTGGTCATATCTCTTCTGTAGTCCACAGGATCATTACTGTGCTAGCAGTAGTACTGTACTATAATGTCCTTAGGATGTCTGTCAGTAACCAATGGTGTACATGTCAAAAGCAGATGTGACCTCCCACACACAACATATCTGTTAAGACAACCTCTGTGACAGTAGCAACAGTCTACATATATACCTGTAATACATACATGACATCCCCTTGCACTAAGAGGTTGGGACTATTGGTGCTGAGGTAGGACTCCACTCCATGTTCTGGACATATGGTAAACATATATATATATATATATATATATATATATATATACACACACACACACACACACACACATATATCTATATAGATCCATATATTTATATAGATATATAGACATATACATATCTACATACATATATGGATATGGATATATATATATATATATATATATATATATATATATATATATATGTATATGTATATATACGTATATACGGGATCTGTGCAGATGTCTGAAGTTTCACTTCTTCAAACCCACTTTACCGAGTCCACTTGTTCGAAGTAGTTAAACTTTGAATATTGATTTTGGCAGTCACACTACAACGCGGAATGGGAATATTCCCTTTTCCCTGCTGTAGTTCGATCTCAGAGTTGGTATATTTAAGTAGGGGGGGTGTGGGGGGCACATTTTCCAAATATGCACAGGTCTGACAGTCAGTTATACGACATAAAATGCTGCCTACATGTCAGGAATTAGCACAATGATATGCCAGGGGAACAGGGTAACAGCTGGCAAATATGGGCCAATTAACTGGACATTCTGGACAATTCTGTACACTTGTGGTGTATGATTCTGCATACAGCTTACTACCACTCCCAGGATTCAAACCATGGCTGTGTCTGCTAAAAATAAAACACTGTCCATCACAGTTGAGTATGCTATATAGATATTGCTGTGTATCACTTGTCTGATTTCTGTCTATAATTCTCCTGTGGTTTTACATTCTGACCTTGTAATTACAACACTCTTATACAGGATTTCCGAGACAGTTGTATTATGTAGTAAAGTGTGGGTGAGAGTGATGAGTAATACCTTATTATTCAGAGCAACAGCAACACTAACAATGCCATACAATACCAGAGAAAACAGTACCAGTACAGGATATCAATCTTTTATTTTTAGGCACAGTGTTCGTATTTGACAGACCTGTGGGAGCAATGTTTGTTAGCACTACCTGAATGTTGCCACACAAATTACCAGATTCCACATTAGTATTATGCACATACGGCTCACTCTGTTACTGTACACACTCTGGTCACAGCTTGACAACATGGGGGTGGAGATGGGACATACTTGGCTAATTACTCTCATAACATTTTGGGGAGTTGCTAGAGTGACAGGTTTGTACTTATAGATGTCTGACAATCGGTTGTATGTATTGTTTGCAGCCTAAATGTCTGGGATAATCCCACTGATTTGCCAGGGGGACAGGGGGACAGGCAGTAGATATGGTGCGATTTACTAGACATTCTGGACATATCTGTACAGTTGTGGGGTATGATTCTGCATGCAGCCTACTACCACTCCCAGAATTCGAGCCATGGCTGTGTGTGCTAAAAATACAATATTTCAAATCTCAGTTGAGTGTGCTATTTGGATTTTGTTGTCTGTATTTTCACTGTTTTCTGTCCAAGTCTCTTTTAGTTGTACTATATGACCTCTTGGGATTACAACAGTCATATACAGACATTCCTACACATTTTATTTATGTAGCACAGTGTAGGTAGCAGTGTTTAATACAACTGTACTATTAAGAGATTGCAACTCTACATTGCCATATGATACCAGAATAAACACATGCAGTCCAGAAGTTAGACCTTTTTTGTCAGGCTGTTATGCTTTTATTTACATACAACCTATGTGAGACTCTTCCTGCTATATTCTCTGGTTTATGCAGTACATGCCTTAAACAATACAGGTTTTATACAGGCAATTAACTTACTACTACTTTTAGATTTAGATTTATTTCCTATGACAGTACATGTAAGAGTATTACTAACCTGCCTCACGTCACAACCACTGCAATCTACAGTCATGGGCTTCCTGGTTTGCTCATCTGCCACTGTAAAAGACATAAGATGAATATTTAGCCGTACCTATCCGTAATATACATGAGCTGGCAATTATTAAACAGGTAGTGGACTGATACTTACACACGGCTGGGACATCACCTGTCCTCCTATCCTCTTGGATCCACTGATCCAAGAGATACCCCTTTCTTCACTTCAGGTCAGCATAGTGATGCGTAACCTGCTCACCAGTTCGGGGTATGCCAGTGGCACTGGTGAGATCACAGGTGAGATGGTCCCAGGCTTCCACTTTGTACTGGGAACCATGGTACTGGCTCTGCAGCAGTCTCTGACCATGGCCTTTCACAAGGAGTCCTGCCATGACTCTGGACTCCTGGATGCCCCAGCGCTGCGCCCGAAAGCACACACCCTCTCTCATACCAGACATAGTGCCTACAGGAGGAAGCTGCAATCAGTTATGAGATGTATTCCCACCTGTTGGGTTTAAATAAGGCTGGTTTCCCACACTTTGCCATGACTGGACAGTTTTGAAAATGCTAATCTATGGGCAAACCTGTTTACCTAAGGTTGACATTGCTTAAAGGGGTATACCAATGGGCAGATGGCGTTAGCTGGCCTACACATTGCTTGCACCTACTAAGCTGAGCTGTGCAATGCTTAGCATTGCTTAATATTTAATTTGCATTATATTTGCTTTTTGGCAATCATTTATTGTTCATTACATGCTATATATGTGTTTGGTATCCATGATTAATGTGTACATACACTGTATGGGGTTCTTGTGTTTATTAGGGTATTTCAACACTTTATTACAATGACACCTCACATCTGGACTTACTGCAGGACTCCAGTTCACATATTTATGTTATGTAGTAGGTTATACAACATAAAACTGTATATAGATTCCTTTCACATGTTCGGTTTGACTTTCCGATAGTGAGGATCTGTTTGGTGATACCTCAATCTTATGTACTGCTGTGATGGCTTAGTGGTTAACTACTGTGACTGTAGTGTATAGGGTCCTGGGTTCAAGACTTGCAAATGCTGTTTATTTTGTTTCTGGCAAGGACAGCGACTATTGCATACAGAGTGATTAAGGCACTTTTAAGCAATTGTAAGTGGGTTTGTGTGTGTTTGCGCGAGGGTAAGCAATGCTAACCTTTGGTTAAATATGCTTACAGAGAGTTAGCTTCAATATCACTTAACCTGTGTGTGCATTGCTTACCCCCAAACAAACGGGCTTAAACTCACTTACTACTGCTTAAATATGCTTACTCATGCTTACTATTGCTTACTCCTGTTTACCACCACACTAATTTAGACAGTAATGTTAAATAGTTCTTGGGAAGGTGGTGGATTTGGAAACTGTATGGATTTATCATTCATTACACATTTTACCTTCCATTTGTATCCCTGATTCCTGTGTACATATACTGCATGGGGCACTTGTGATTACCTGTGGACTTTACAACATTATGACAGTGACACCTCACATCTGCATTTAATGCAGTATTCCAGTTCAGACATATATGTTATTTAGTAGGTTATACAACAAAAAAATTGTCATAAAGTGATTTGACATGGAAAATGGAATGTACTGGAGTGGGACTTGAACCGGGAATGACTGCTCGTAAGGAGAATGCTCTGTCCACTACACTATTGCTGTACTGCTTCATTTGCATATATCTTGCTTTTTATCCTCTTGTGCCATTTAAGCTGCATTAACCGTAGCTAAGCAATGGGCAAGACCGCGCACCTACGGTTAAATTTAATCTGTTTCATAAAAAAAAAAAACACTTCTTTATATTTAATGTTTTAACTATTGCTCTTGCTAACTTGGGGGGATGTTGCTGGGGGTATGCGAACACCTATGAGTGGTCTCACTCATTTTTATTCATATGCTGCTGTTCTTCATTGCAGGGGCATGTATATTCTCTGCTCTCAGACACACCCCCTGCACTCGTACATGCTCTGTGTCCATTTAGGAGCTCAGGCAGCGCACCTTCATTGATATGCATGGCACGCTGCTGTCCTGCTCCTAAATGGCCACTTCCGTGCAGGGCTAAGGTAGTCCTGCATGAAAGGATAGTGAATTCAGGGTGTAGTTTTTTTTTTAAAAGTGATTGTGTTTTAGTTTGAATTTGTCAGGATCTGATAAAGCACACTTGTGAAAGTGCTAATCTTTTTTAATAAACCTGTTTTTTACGTTTGCTGATCTGGATTTTTATGCCTCAAGTCTTGGTGGACAAGCTGAGTTATTTCTTTATTGTAACTTACAATTTATATTTGGTCTGTGGTTATATTCATGTAATTTTTATTAATGCATCTAGACTGTGACTGAAAAACGATCCAACAGTCCAGTCTATGTACAGCTCAAGATAAAAATAAACTAAAAATAATATGAAAGTTAAAATGAGCTAATGTTTGTCAGAGTAAAGCTGAAAGGTTTGGCCATCTCAATAACATACTTTTTAACATCCTTGCTGAGAACCAATTGATTGCTCTGGTCTCATTGTCTTACAAAGGAGAAGAAGGTATCCTGAGATTGATTACCTAGTATGAATTCACAGTGGTTGATGAATAAATTCTTTCAGAGTGAATGGTAGAAAATAGTTGGAAAATTGCGGTTCTGACATAAATTGGTCTATAGTAAAGAAAAGCTCATACAATAGTTTGTCTAGGACAGACATTTATGGCTCTCCATGATATTTTAGATTTGCCTATTGATTCCTTTAACATGAGTGTCTGTTAATATTTATGAACCCATCCTTGTAATAATGATTTTTTACAATTTATTTTGGGGAGAAGCATGAAAGTTAGCCCTTTGTCTGATTACTTAATGAATATGAGTGGTCTCATTTATCAGGCACAGCTTTCTTCAATGATGCGCAAGTGTAGAGTTGTTGTACAATGTAACATATTTAACATATTGATTAGTTCTGCAGTAGCCTTAGTTATACAGGTTATATCCTGCATAGGATCTAACTGACGGCTAGCTTCCAAAGTTTCAGGGCACCTTCCACATACCCAAACCATTAGTCAGGTGACAAAAAGTAAGGTTTGGGTGCCAAGCCCTTCAGGACTTAAGTGCTCCCTTCTGAGCTTTTAAGGATCAACAGTCAGCTATTCCTGTTCCATTGCTGGGCAGATAAGTTAACTTTTGGGCATAAACCTTACACATTACTTTTTATTGTTTAAAGTTATGGTTCTGAGAAATGAAGTGCTTTTATTGACTGTCTTGTGACGTTTATGTACTTTTAAATGGGAGTGCATTTTTACTTGACAGTTTAAAAGTTGTTTAAAAATGTTCAAAACTACTTTTACTGTGGAAAAATATGTGTTTATTTTACTTTTTGCATCTGGGGAAAGTGTTTTAAAGTGTTCTTTACAATGTTTTACTGGGTCCACCACACACGTAGACCATCTTATGATGAGGGACTAAAAAACAATCTTCCCAAACCTCAAAGACCTCGTAAGTCTACAAACAGCAACACCTACTCTCAGCGATCTCTAAATCACACACCAAAAGCAATACCAAAAACAGCACATACACCTATACCCAATGGACCCCCAAGAATGAAGGCTGTAAGGCAAGCAAGCAGTTTACTCAGGTCTCATGTCTATGGGGCTCCATTGTATGACACGCAGATGCCCCACTCACCAGAGTGGACACAGAGAAGATAATGGTTAGTTGCTTATCTGGAGCCAGGATCCACCAGTTTACACACACACTCAAGGAAATGTATGACAGGTACAAGTATCATTCTGTCATAGTCTGTGTAGGTGTAAATAACCCGAGACATACTTCATTGGACTATATGAAGACAGACATTGCAAACATGTGTCTCAGACAGTTATGCCCCTTGAACTGAGCTCACAATCCATGTGAAGCAGAGTCCATCCATAACTGTATTCAAACTTAACCTTAACCATTGGATAGGATATCAAAAATTTACCTCCTGGTCTGGCCCCCATGTCTCTGATAGACAGAGGCCAGCAGAAAGTATTCCCTAACTAACATACCCCCCACTAAACCTTTTACCTACTAAATAAAGTACCCCTCCAAATAGATACCCCATGTTACATGGGGGCACAATTGGGTTGTGTTGGGTTGTGTGGCTAGGCTGATTAATTCCTTCTTGGTCATTAGCCCAGAATATACATATGAACCTATGAACCTATAAAAAAGTTACTTTTTCTGACTTTACTTTTTTACCAACTAGTACTGCTAATCCTCCCTAGGAAAGATGCAGCATTTTTGGCTTGACCATGGAACAAGCTAAAGGTCCTACAGCCAGAGCCAAATCTGATTCCTTAGACCACTCATTCTCTTCAGATCCTTCTGGTATAGTCCATAAAGCCACCACAGACTGTGGGTTAGCCCTGACCTCTGTGGCTGTTTCTGTCCCCCTCAGTGGGCAAGGAAGATATAGTTTTTGATGGTGCTGGGAGAAGAGGCAGGGAGTATGCCCTGCTTAGGCACAATGCAGTACCCATCCTGGGTAAACTCTTGCTGTCGTTTCTAGATCTGTTTCTTCAGAAATCCAAATAAAAAAGAAACAATAAAAGTTTATTCTCCTGACCAACTATATTTAAACACAAGTTATTTGCTGGGCTTGGCTCAAAGACTTGTACAGGCTCTTGGCCCTTCTTATAATGTGATTTCAGGTAAAAGAAAAAGGGTTTCCTCTTTCCCTGATGCAGTTCAAGAATGTTGAATCTGTAGGGGATTGTAGGGACAGAAACATTTTTATTTCTTCTTAAAGCTCTGATTGAGATTCAGAGGAGATTATGGTATCTAATTCTCCCTGTGAGGTATTCCCTTTTGTCAAGACTATTTCCAGGATGAACCAATGTTTTCAGTGGAAAAACACTGTGGTCTCTCAGTCTGTTAGAAAATATGATTTGTTACAACTAGAATTTCCAGAACCTTTACCGATTCCTCCGGTGCTGTCAGCTTTAAGGGTGATTATGTCACTGCCTGTGGATTTCCTGTGATTCAGTCTGCTACTCCTAAAGAAGTAGATAGATTGTATAAAGTTCTTCAGTCTTTTAAGCTTTTATACACTAATCCCCAGTCTGACCCAACAGCTTTAGTTTAGTGAATTCAGCTGCTGCTATTAAACATTTTGTTAACTTCAACCCATCTCCATCTGACTAAAATGGAAAAGCTTTTGATAAGTTTGAGAAAAAAAAATGTATGCTTCAGCAAGCTTGATTTTTAGAATTTTAAACTATCAGGCTCACGTTGCAGTTTATTGTAACTGTGTAGGTATGAAGAAAGTTTCAACTTCAGTTTCCTTTTGTGAGGAAAATTCTCCTATGTGTATTTTGATTTCTTCTATTTCTGAAGTTGCTACTCATTGTTTGAAATGTGTTTATGATTCTCTAGATACTATTAGTATATTTGGCCACTGGCATTGTTTTAAGGAGGTTTGCCTGGCTGCATTCTATGAATCTCCCAGAAGATGTTAAAAATGAAATTTTGAATTCTCTCTTGGACAGGGATTTAGTTTTTGGACCCTCGGCTGCAAACATTATGAAAAAGTGTGGTAAGAGACGTAAGCTGATTCGGAGAATCTCTCAGATTTTTCAGCCCTCTTTCTTTAACTTCTCCAAGGGATTTTCTGTGCCCTCATCTAACTTTTATAAAAAACAAAATAGACTGTCTCAACAGAATCAGACTAAAAGCTGAGTGACAACAAACACAGCTTTTGAAAATAAACCAAAGAAGGTTTTATTGTACCTCAGTAAATGCTTTTGAGCTGACCTCAACACTTCATCAGACTTTAAAAATACACAGATTAACACTCACTATTTAAAATACAAAGAACAAATCAGAGACTGATTCCAATTATGACTTCATAACAAGCTATCCAATCAGCTGTAAAAGCTCTAACAGCAAATTAGACAATACACTATCTACCAATGTATAGTAAAAAATAAAACAAACTATACATTCTAGTATAACTTAAATATGTATAAAAACTACTTATCTACTCATCACCTAGTTCTAACAGTATATATGTGCTTGTTCATGGTAGGATATATAAGTCCAAAGCCGTTAAATATATTTCTGTGTGACTCAAAAAAGAGAATTGTCAGACCAATAGATTGCCAGAATTGCATAATAAAATGACTGAATGAATATTTAATGTCTTATGTATACTTGCTTAATGTAGCTCTCTATGTAAATAAAACATATAAAAGGTGTAGCAAGTACTAATGGAGACATAAAAGCCTGCCACTAGAAAATCATATATTGACAAATATAAACATTTTTCCTGGTTGGTGTCAACAAAATAAAAAGCAACTAATCAGGGCCAGTGTTTCTCTGGATTTACAATATTTGTATGAGTTGCTATCCCATGGCCTCCTGTATCAAGGTTTATCTCTCAACCTTTGCAGCATATCTGCCCAAGGACACCCCTCTTTCAGTCCAGACTCACACCAAAATGTTGTTGAAAGGGGTTCAACATAAGAGGTCTCCCAGAAAACTGGTGGCTCCTCCTTGGGATCTTAACTTTGTGCTAGAGAAGCTAACACATTCCATTTGAACCAGCTCATTTAGCTGACTTGTGGTTTTTAACATGAAAAACAGTTTTACTTATTGCTCTGAAATCTCCAAGAAGAGTATCTTAGTTGCAAGCTGTTAATGTGGGTTGACCTTATCTCATCTTTCATAGAGCACTACAGCTCAATTGTTCATTAATTTACAATATTTCTCAACTACAGACATCTAGTGGTAAGCCCAATTCCTTTTTATAAACTCTTCTGATGTACCTTGTCAGAGATTTGGGTTGCATGGCTAGGCTTAAAAGGCCTTTGTGGTCATTAGCCTAATAAACACCTATGAAACTATGAACATATGAGATAGGGTTTGTTTGAGGACTAATCCTTCTTTTATGCCTAAAGTGGTATCCTAGTTTATCTTAAACCAATCTGTCCATCTCCCTGTTTTCTTTCCAGAAACTTAAAAATGAGAGAGAAAGGAAAGTTCATACACTGGATGTCCACAGACATGTTGTGTTGACAGAACAAAATCTTTCAGAACTTCTGATCAGTTGTTCATGTCTTGTAAAAGTAAGAAGAAGGTACAACCTCTGTCAAAACAGACTATTTCCAAATGGTTGTCTCAGTCTGTTGACTCTTGTTCTTCCCACCACAACAAAACTATTCCCGGCAGGGTCAAGACTCACTTTACCAGACCCTTTGTTTCATCTAGGACATTTTAGAAAGGGTTGGATTCTAGAAGTATTCTAGATGCAACAATTGGTCCTCTGTGCATACATTTCCAAAGCACTATAACTAGATTCCTTTTTTATGTCTAGGACACGCTTTGCTAAGGCCATTCCCTAGGAGCTCCTGGATCCTTTTCTTTCCTCCTCAGAGTTTTCGTAGGCTATGGTAATCTATCTATATAGCTAAGGCTACTGCAGTAGTGTTAAATATAATCAACATAGTACAGTTGTTTAAGTAAACTTACCATAACAAAAGGTGTTTGAATGATCACTGCTGCAGTAGTTGCTCCTTCCCATTACTCCTCTCATTTATAAGTCTTTTTTGTATGCCAGGGTGTGGACATATACCTTTTTTCTTTTCCTAGCAATGTCCTCTTAGGGCTTAGTCCCTTTCAGTTGGCATGAAAGATCTAATGGACTTTGTGTCCAAACCTTAATTTTTGTCAGCTCAGGCTTAGCTGACAAATGGTTTGGGCATGTGGAAGGTGCCCTAAAGCTTTGGAAATAGTATGGCTGCTGTATCCTATGCAGGATATAACCTGTATAGCTAAGGCTACTGCAGCAGTGATTATCTGAACATCTCCTGTTATGGTAATACTACTTACACAACTGTACTTTCATGGGTGAGAGAGTTTGCATGGGAGCTTAACCCATGACAAAGCACTTGTTTTAATTAATTTGTATTTGCTTCAATGCTATCCACACATTTTGTGCTTTTGTGACTGAGCATTTCAAGTGAGCACTTGTATTCTGATGTCTCATAACAGAAGAAAATTGTCGCTACACAAGTTCATGAGACAGTGTCATAAAACATTATATTAAGTATTTGGGGGCAAAATATTAAAATTCATTAAAATTAAGAGCTTACAGTAGACCTGGTGAATGTTTCCTATCTTGGTTAGTTTTCAGTTATGTGAACAAAAACATACATAACACCATACCTCTCAACCTCTTAGTGCAAGAAATCTGGACAAAGCCAAAAATAATGGGTAGGCAAAGGCACAAAAACAGGGACAGATTTTAATTATTGCTCTTATAAACATAGAAATTGGCTAGAATAACAACTTTTTCATTAGCTTGCATTTTCTGAGGGATATGAAGTTTGAAACTTAAATGTCTATCTTTTAATGACTTCAAGTCATACTGATTTACTAGAAAAGGATACATTTTATCAGGAACACACCAAAATTACAGGCAAAAATCTGGACATTCTGAGAAAATGTGGACAGTTGAGAGGTATGGCCGACACATTTGAATGCCTGAAGAGCATGTAGTAATAGTGTATTGGCACAGTTCTGTACAGTGAATAGTACTTCACCTGAAGCTAGCTCATTGCAGCACTGTACAAACTGGGCTACCTCTGTCCATGATTTCATATGTGCCTACATACGTGTTTGCATCCATCCATCCATTTGTACATACATACATACTACATACATACATACATATATACATACATGTATACATGCATGCACCTATGCCTCCATGAATACATACATACATCTAGTCATACATTGCTACAGAGATGTATACATGCATGCATTCATCCATTCAAATACCCATATGGATCCATCCATCCATCCATGAATCCACCATACTTACATACATACATGTAGGGAAACAAAACGATTAACAGATGGAATATGTGAACTCATCAATGCAATTAAAAACAAAAATGAATGGAATGCTTTGTCTAACCACACTGAAAAATATCAACATTTTGAAATGCTTATTTTTACTATCCTAAGTGATAGGTGGGTGGGTGGGGGGATGTAGAGATTATTAATTTAATTATGCTGTGTATAAATGGCATACAATACCAAATGCATGTAGAGGAAAGGCGTTGAACATAAGCACTAATTACAAGTGTTTGCTTAAAAAAGAAATGCAAATATTAAAGTTTTAGTTAGCAAGATTATAATTTTAGTAGAATATCATTATATAATGTTGGCATATGATTTTGGGTGTACAAATGCATTTCATTTAAAATGTATGTATTTTAGCCATGTGGTCTGCATCAGTGATGTTAGTGTATTTAAAGTTTAGTAGTGTAGAATGAAATCCAGTCTGATAAAATCTGTAGAATGAAATTCAGTCTGATAAAATCTCTTGATCCTACAAGTGATTTAACTGAGAAGTGATTACTGTTTTTTGTTTGTTATTAAATGTTTTGGAAAACAGATTTTTGGTTTTCTATTGACCTTCTATGTCCTGGAATGCATACACACATGCATATGCATCCATCCATTTATTCATACATACATAATGCATCCATTCATCTAGTCATGCATGCACACATACATATGCAGTAGTTTATTGCCTGTTCATGTCATCACTGCCATAAACATGAAATAAGTTGTTCTTCATTCTATTTTGTTCTCCAGTAATAAAGAAACTTGACAGTCCTTATCTACTCTGTGGTGTGGGTAGTGCTCTATCCAGCCTTAAGATTCAGGATAGGTAGCACATTACAGTTTGTGATCCGTAATTTTCCTTTCTAAAGGAACAGATTTTAGTTTTGACTACAGAAGTATATTACTTAAATACAGATAAACCTTGCCCTGAGGTGGATGCATTTTAAGCTGATGGTACAGCTTGGATATATTGTTTTATGTTTGTCTCAAATCTTCAGAATACTTGTTGTAGGACTGAGAAATAAATTAGTGTCAAGATACAGATTTTGCATAAAAAAAAAACTGATTCCTCAGTTATTGCTTTAATCATCTTTTAGTAGTAAACAATCTTTTCCTAGACTGTTTAATTTGTTTTCACACAGAAATAACACAAAAAGAGTGAAAATATTGTACTACGCTATATGGGTACAATGAACTTTAAACAATCATTCTCAGCTTTGTTGTGCTTAAAATCGTAGTGCAAAATTTACATGTGTGTATTACTTCAAATAATTTTATTCCTGGAACAAACATAATTTGAAGTTTCTGGGCAATTATTTTTAACATCATGCAATTCCATATTAGTGTGATAGATGGAGGCCTTTTACAAGTTATGTCACATTACTAGAATGGGACTATTGACAATAAAATTGTGTTTTGTATAAAACAATACTAGCCAAGGATGCTGCAGTCTGCACATGGCTAATTCGGAGTGTTTTCCTTTTTCCTTTTTTTTGTTTTGTTTTGTTTTTGGTTTTGAAAAGCAGGGATGGAACCTATCTTTTAGATGCAGCTTTCTAAAGCTCATAATTCCTAGTGGCTGAGATTCAAGTATGATTAGAGAAATTGCCAAGACTGAAAATGTTAAATCACTCAGTCTATCTGGATCTTTCAGTTCTTACTTGATTAAACTGGTGACCTTTTTTTATCTCCCTTCTTCATCTCGTACTCTGTCTATCCATTTTACTCTGCACACCATGTAAGAGCTGTGAGTGAACTAGAGTTCAGTAAACACATCCTTAGCTGGATTGAAAACTGCTTTGATGCACTCTTTAAGAGGCTTATTTCAGTATTTGTGACCCCCATCAAGCACCTGTTAAGGATGGGCTGATTTCAGACAGTAAGAGAAGGGGGAAATTACCTTTGTTGAGGGTTACCATTTTATGCTAAGTCAGAAAAGTCATATAAAGATGTGAAACATTTCAAATGATTGATCGGTACTACGTTCTTTCTTTGTGTTTTCAGATGCAGTTCAGGTTATTGAATAATGTACTTGCATTTTAGTCAATGTGATGATGGCAATGCGTTACACCCATTAGACACTGATGCCGTCTCTTTCTGAGCTGGTTTCAGTACTTGCTGTCAGGAGTGTACACTGGATATCTCCAAAACTACATACAAGACTGTTCAGTCCTTGGACACGTAAGATGATTTTCCAAGGGTGAGCAATGTTTTAGTTAGAACCTGTAAGCTTAGGCTTTGCCTTAGGATGTAGAACTTCACAGAAAAACATAGATCAAGAGTTATGGATGCTTCCACTTTTTCAGTTATCATTTCTACACTGTTTGTTAGTCCTTAGTGCGCTGATGCTGTGAAGATATCAGTCAGTAAGAAAACCATTTCTTGCTGTTGGCATTCCCTATGGGGTGGGCTGCCTGCTCTTCATCACTGGATTGTGTGTCTTAGTAGACAGATGACAAGCTTCTATCGGACTATCTTTGCTCTCTTCAGACCAGGCTTCATGCTTCCTCTCTTAATTTATTGTAGTAGTTTACCTATCTCACACAACTACAGAAACACTGGAACAGGGTCACACATTCCTGCCCTCACACATACAGTTACAAACTTATGTACATGCACACATACAGACACACAAATGTGCATGTATGTCTGTATATCTATGTTTTTGTGCACATAGATATGGCACTTGTATGTGTATGAATAAAATACTATGCCTCTCGAGCTTTACGGTGGTAACAAACAGAGCAGGCAATGTGGCACAAGATGAAATGAGAGACTGAAACTGAAGCAAGTGCAAACAGATACACTGTAGTCTGCAAAGACTGATGAACTTTATAATGTGAAACGCTGTAACAGATGCTGAAAGTATAGCACACAGCATGCTGCTCTAGTATCAGTGGGGCACTGTCCATTTCTTTGTATTATGAGATGCAGTTTAGAGACAGAGGCTCATTTAAATGCCTTATTCAGTATTCCAGTGCCCCAATCATGTCTGAATCTCATTATGTGTTACCACTTCAAAATTATATCACTGCTTGGCTTTATTTTGAAGCAATATTGGATGGTAAATCTGAAAGTCAAGCACTTTTTCCCCCTGATGAGTGGCACACTGCAACTGTGATGTCCTTCCACTGGGGGCATTACAGCTGACCCTGTATTTACAGACCCATCAGCCTTACAAGCCTTATTTGAAAAGGCATAGAACATATTATGCAACTTGGTGAAGGGTAGATCCTGTCTGTTGACTCTGTTAAACTTCTTAGAAAGAGGTACAGAGGCTGTAGGCAGTGGTCATGCAGTATGCACAATGTATTTTGACCTGGCCAAGGCCTTCAATACAACTTCCCATGCTGGCATCATATGGAAGCTAAATGTTTTAAAAACTGACTCATATGTAGTAAGATGGATAGCAAAGTGTCTGAAAGTCAGAAGCCACACAGTGTAACTTGCAGGTGTCTCATGAGAAAGTATGAAAGTTTGCAAACAGACCAAGCATGCTGGAGCAATCACAAAGGAGACAGAAATGAAATAAACCGTGTATAACATTTAATAACCAAAAGTTAAAACCTGCATTTAATGACAAAATAAGTGCACAACATTTTTGTCTAAGCCACAAGAAAAGGTATGCATGGCTATAGTTTTATTGTTTCTAAAGTATGAAAGTTGCAAGCAAGTCCCTCAGGGCTCAGTGCTGGGACCTTTCCTTTTCAGCATTTACTTTACAGATCTCTAAACAGAGAGCCAAGACTTCTGTCAAACAATGTTTGCAGAGAACTGCAAACAGGGGCTTAATGTTCAGTGACTCTGTCACACCCTTACAATCCAGTATGAAATTTCCTAGTAAATTCTTGATGTACTAAAAATGGGTTCAAAATAAATGCCAAAAAGTGCAGTTTCATCATATTTTATATACAATATAACACTACAAAATGAAAATGTAGTCAGAACCTAGGAACTTAGGTTGATAACTGCCTCTTTTTTGACCATCATGTGACAATTGTCAGGAAATCCCTTTATTTATTGCAACTCATTTCCAAAGGAATATCATCAAGGTCTAAAGGGATAATCACTCCCTCATACTCAATACTGGTCAGACCAATTATTGAGAACAACATCCCTTTTGGGCTGTATCTCACTAAACATCTCAAACAATTAGAAAGACCCCAAATGTTTCCAACCCCCAAAAATCACAGGCCTAAAGTCCCTAAATTACCAAGGAAGGCTGGAATCTCTGTCCCTTTATCCAGTGTCTTATAGATGTTTGAGAGGAGATCACTGGCTCACTTATTGCACCATTAGCTACCCAATTGTTATGGACCTCCTGCATATCAACAAGTCCAATATCTCCACAAATAATAGAATCAGCAACCTAGATCTTTGCAAACAGATACATAAAACATTGTGGAGAGATAGATTTATTTCCCAGTGCCTTACAAACCTTTGGAATAAACACTCCATGCATATTAAGTAGGGTAACTCATAAGTTTCTGTCAAACATAACCTAGATGACTGGATGGATATCCACAAATTTACTCTGGGATTGTCTGGTATGGTCCTCCTGAAGAAAGGAGATGTGGCATGAGGGGGTTCCTGGCAAGGTGTGGATGGTCATAAGTATCAGTGGCCATGGCATATTTATGAATCTATGAAAAGTGGTGGTACATTAGCAATGAGACTAATCTGTGACCATTGTGTTAATCTTGGAAAATGATGATGTTAAAGGTAAGATACACAGCTCTTGATGCCAGTGCCTGTATACATGTGTGTGTGTGTGTGTGTGTGTGTGTCTGTGTGTATATATATATATATATATATATATATATATATATATATATATATATATATATATATATATATATATACATATATTGTGTTTTGGACTGTAATCCTCACTGGTTGGTCACATCTAGCCTGAAGTCCTTGGGTCTGTTGCTTAACTCTGTCTTCTCTCTGTCTTCTTCTCTTGATGACTGCAAATTCACAAATTTGTGCACCATGTCAAACTTATCATTTATAAATAATGTGATTGCAAAGAAGTTTCTGCACAGCTACATTCATACTGTACAAAACATTGTTTCTGCTGCATTTTATGTTATTGTTTTGGTCACTATTTATTTATCTTGGTTTATTGGGAAAGTCCAACTGGGATAAAAATGTTTTTCAAAAGTGGCCTGTGGAGAAAAGCTCCATATTTAACACCAGCTTTGACATATAGATACAATTCAGTTACACGATATCAGAAGGAACAAAAAATAGCTAAGTATACATACATACATGAGAGAAAAAAATAAGATTTATAATAGCTTACATAAACATAATTTAGAAACAAAACATGTACATAGCTTGCATAGGTATATACAGTGTTGAGTATTTTATTTTATTTTTTTATTTTATTTTATTTATTTAACATTTGTTTACCAGGAAAGTCTGACTGAGACAGACCCCATTCTCAGTGAAGGCTTGGGGAGAAATGCTCCAGACGCATGTCTTTAGCAGTATTCATAAGAAGATGGTGCAGACTTGTATTCTGCAAACAATCATTACATTGTTTTATGCAAAATCTTTAGGGCAGCAGCATTAGAATCACTGGAAGAGAATGATATGTGATTTAAACACATATTTTTGTAACATACAATTGTTTAATTTGGGTACTGTTGTGTGATTATGTCTGTCCATGTTTATAATCCAGGGCAGGTTTGAGGTACGGGTGCTCTGGAAGCACTATTGGAGTATTTAGTTGAGAGCTTTATCTGTGGATAGTAGCCCAGAATTTCTGAGTAGTGTTGCTGTGTGCAGAGCTGGGTACATGTTATGGAACTCTTTGAAATGCATGCCTGCAGATGTTTATATCTTATGTCTCACGTATCTTCATAGTCATACCACCACACATTCAACTTACGCAGTGTACAATTCATCTCAGTAACTCACCTACTGTAAATCGTCAGATCACTGCCAAAAATGATTTGAGTATCTCTGGCAGTTCACCAAGTTAGCACACTTTATCATTAAATTAATTAAACATTAAAAAACATAAAGTGTGTATGTTTTCTTTAAGCTTGCCTTAGACATTTCAAGTTGTCATTGCTGCTCTAAACTTCCTCTGATTTTGCTTGCACAATTTTGCACTATCCATTAAAAAAAAGAAAGTATCTTCCTTCTACTAACATATCAGCTAGGTGGCCAGCCGCATAATACACACACACACACACACACACACACACACACACACACACACACACACACACACACACACACACACACATACACACACACACACACACACATACACACACACACACACACTTTCCAAGGAAGGCTGGCAGAATTCTCCAATTTCTCACAGCTTTCTTCCTTGTCCTAGTCGTATTGCCACTGCTGTGAACAAAGTCAGATGTTTCCAGTTACCTGTCTGCTCCTTAACATGACTGTTAATGTCTCTTTCATTGGTAGCTGGTTAAAACTCTCTTGAAGGCATGGCAGTATAGTTTATTATGACACAGTTTAGATAATTATTGCCTTCTTCCAGCTAAAGAACAGTTCATACATACATTTGTAACAAATAAATGCCAGCTACAAGAGCTTAAAAGCAAATAAATTAACTTTTCTTAAGTAATGAACAAAATAGTAAAAAAAAAATACTGCAAATACAGAGGGTGGCACATAAGACAAGCAAAATAAAATGCAGTAAATATAGAAAGGATACATACAGAAAAAAATAACTCTAGATATCTAAGTTCCCTTGCTAGCTGGTAAAAGAATATTTCCCTGACATAGCTACTTACAGACAGTTATTATAATTCTGCAGGCAAGTCTGCAACTACATTTAGTTTTCCATTATCTCGTTCTTCAGTAACACTACATTAATACAGAAATATACAGCGAAAAGTCCTATGCAAGTTTCAGCGTCTTCTGATGTCACTGCTACTATGGAAACGGGTCATAAACCAGATACAGCCACATCAAACACAGCAGTCAGAGTTTGGCAGAATGCCTCCATGTTGGTTTATACTTGAATTAACACTGTTTGGGATTAAAACAAAGTCTAATAGTGACTGTATTCCAATGCTGTTTTATCCTTGTTTGTTATATTAGAAGAAGGTGCTGTCATGTCTCAAGAAAATCAGCACATCTCTCTGTCATTTGGCATCTGGACAAACAAAAGTGTATCCTTTTTCTGATTAGAACATTCATTGCAGATAAACATCAAGAACAGGAAAAAACACACAAAAAAAAGATTAAATTTGGCTTCATTCTTCCTGGTATCAACATAATTCATAGATTAGCCTGCTATTACCCATGTTTTCACAGTACCAATAAATAAAATGTGTTTCTGATTTTACACGTTTGTCTTTAAATGTCTTTTAAGTATCTAGGCCTTTGTCCACACTTTTGAGTGACAGGGAACTATTGTTACTATGCACCACTCTTTGCTGATTATAGACAGCTCTGACTGGGCCTGTCTTCTTTTATTTCTTTTCCTGTGATGCAGCTAGATCAGAACTACTACCAGCTTATTATACCTCCAGATGTGTTTTAATTATTGAGTATTGCATAATAATCTAACTTAATATCTTGCTGTCTCTTTCTGCAGATTTAAGGAATTGTGAACCTGGCTGGGAAAAATTCCAAGGCTTTTGCTACAAGCATTTTACTATCAGGAACAGCTGGGAAGAAGCAGAACAGAACTGCAGGAACTGGGGAGGTCATCTAACCAGTGTGATGACCCCTGAGGAGCAAAACTTCATTAACAGTAAGGCCGATGCGTACTGGTAATACATTTCAAGTCTTCCCCTTATTGCTTGCCTCACCTTATATATTGCATGTATGCACTATATTTGAAACTTCAGTTAAATAAATCATAAATGTTGATGGTAGGTGTATTAAAGAGATTTGGATAACAGGCAAAGCATATGATGGCACATTGTTGTGGAACGAATGTGAAGCACGGGCAGAAAAAAAATGGCCACCATATTGTTTATGCTTGCTACATGCAGATCACTGTTGAAAAATGCAGTTTGGTGAGCATAAAATTAAAACAAAATAAATACAAAATGAAATAAAATCTGTTTAAAAAACTCAAGCAGTTAAAGTAGTGTGTGTGTGTGTGTGTGTGTGTGTGTGTGTGTGTGTGTGTGTGATTACGGCAAATTCGTGGGTGTGTGTGTGTGTGTGTGTGTGTGTGTGTGTGTGTGTGTGCATGTGGGGGGGGGTGAGTTTGTAGGTCTGTGTGGATGTGTGTGTATGTATGAGCATTCCTCAGCATTTGTGTTTGAGTCTGTGTGCACCTGTGTGTGTGTGTGTGTGTGTGTGTGTGTGTGTGTGTGTGTGTGTGTGTGTGTGTGTGTGTGTGTGTGTGTGTGAATGAGTCTCTGTGTTCTGTGTGTGTGGGGGGAGGGTGAACATTAAATACTTGGATAACTTTTAATTGTGAAGTGCTTTCTCCAACAATTACATATGTTACGAAACATTAGTTGGAGGAACTTTTTTACATCAAAAATATAATAAAGTGTATATACTGATAAAAAAATAGAAACTTCAACAGAGAGCTCATTATCTAAGTGCAATAATGCCCTTCAGAGTGGGCATTACAGAGATGTATCAGACTTTTTCAGAGGTTGTCATATCAGAGCCTGGGAAGTTGGGCTTCACAACACCCCCATATGTTTCATTATTTCCTTGTAACCCCAACGATCTGAGGTACAATTTCTTACTTAATGCATGCATATTCAGATGGCACACTTCAAGTGATGAAATAGCAAATTTTTTCTATCCATTTTGTAATTCATTCAGAAATGAAAAAGGAATGCTTCTGAACAGTGGCGCAGAGTATTTGATCTAGTTAGCTGTGCTGACTCAGAAATAAGTTAACAATGAAGATGGCAGAAGGCTGCTTGGGGAGGCTGGAGGGCCAGAGTGACTGTTGGTCAGCTATCTTCTCTCAAGGATAATTGTGAGCGTTGCTCTGCCTGGCAGCTCATGAGTATCCAATGTGTAAGAAATGAACACGAATGACAGGGCTCAACATTTATGTCACTGGGCATTGTGCATTATGGGTGAGGGGAAATGGGGGGGGTGGACACTGCAAAAAAAAATATACTATCTATCTTGAAGTGTATTGATTTGATGGGTTCATCCTTCACTCTTTGAAGGGACTGAGTAACATGGCTATTAATAGATTGTCTACCAGTGGCTTGATGGTGAATTAGGTGAAACAAAAAAAAAACAAAACAAAGGAAATCACTTGCTTCAAAATGCAAAATAAACACCTTAACAGAAAGCATTATACAATGCATTTTTAATTTAGCACATACATTTTAAGATCCACAGAATATAATCTTCCTTAAAAATAGCTTTCATAGTGTGAAACCTGATCATTATTTTACTTAGAATAAATCTACACATATTTTTACTCAGGTGAAGTGTTATGTCTTATTCACTAAAGTAAAATTAACAACTAGAGTACAGCTCTCTGTTTTACCATACCCACCTCTCCATCCAGATAAATCAGCACACACACACAGACACACACACACACACACACACACACACACACACACACACACACACACACACACACACACACACACACACACAATATACACTCCAACCTATCTCCTCAACCACTCACTGCCCAACACCTACAAACTCCTCCTTCTAAGGCCAACACCATTATGCTACTAGTAACTCATGACAAAAACTTACACTCTTCCTTTTTCCTCCTATTGGCACAACTACGCAATCCACCAGTATATCTCTCACTCACCACATACATCCCCACACAACTCTAGTTCAACTATGTCTTTACTTAATCTACTAACTTCAATAACCCTAATCTTACTGGCACAAGCTACTTCCTACTACCTCACTAATCCCAGAACACCTCCTCATCATGCCAGTGCTAACTCTATCATTACTCCTAATGTTCATGCTAACATCCACATTCCTCCCTCGATATTTCATATTCCTCCATTTCACCACTCCCACAATAAAATACCACATTCATATTACTAACCTACTCCACACCATAATACGTGTATCCAAAATACCCCTTTCTGGTGATGTACACCCAAACTCTGGTCCCAAAAGTACACTTAAGCACCCAACAACACAAGTCCCAACACTCCCCACTGCACATCTTCTCATTAAACCCTCTGACCTGCTCATACATAATATTAACATCAGAAGCATCACAAACAAAATCTCCGACCTACATGCACATCTCTCCCACTACCCTCCCGATATTGTAGTTATTACTGAAACATGGCTAAAATCAGAAGTGACTAACAATGAATTAATTCCTCCTGGCTACAACATTGTGTAATGATAGAACTGAAATACAAGGTGGAGGCATTGCTATCTTATTTAAGAACCAGTTAAACATAGAAATAATAAGCACTCCATTACCTACTTTAAAAACAGCCAAAATAATACTCACTAAGCTACTCCTGAACAAGAAAAAAGCTATTAACCTAAATGGCTGCTACCTTCCCCAGGTAATAATATTGATGCAGTAGAAAACATACTTAACTGGGCGTCTATGTCATTACCACAAGAGACCATAACACTAGGGGATTTTAATATCGACTGGCAAACTTGTGACTCCTGTAAACCTACTAACTTCTTAAACCTCTGCGGGTTCTCTCAGCTTATCAACCGCCCAACCAGAGTCTATAAAACCACAAAAAGGGAATCAGTACTTGACTGAATATTATCAAACAGGCCAGATAACATTAGTAAAACTGGCTGTCTCTCTGACAGCCTTAGTGACCACCTCTCAACCTATCTAATCAGAAGTCAAACCCATATAGTAAAATCTACCTTCTACTAACAGATAAGAAGTAAAATATTCTTTAACCCCAATAGCTTTACTACCGATCTATCAAGTTGTAACTGGCACCCCCTAAGAACACATAAATTGGATGATGCTGTATCATACTTTATCTCAACTCTCCTTTCAATACTAGACCACCACTCATCCTCCAGAACCATTCAAATTAAATCTAACTATGCCCCCTGGTTATCCAAGGAGACTAGAGCACCACTGTATAACAGGGACAAAGCTTGGACTAACTGGAAAAAGACTGGTACCAATACTGATAAGCAAAATATCTTGAGCTCAGGAACAAAGCAAAGAAACTAATTAAGATTGATAAAACAAACTATTACCACAGCACTCAAAACTGATATCAGAACAATCCTAAAACATTTGGGGCAGCCATAAACAATCTTCTTCACCCAGGTAAAGGTAGCACCCCTGCTCCTGTTAACTCTGACAGGTCAACAAACATACCAACCCAGTTCAACAAATTCTTCACAGACTCCATTCTAACCCTAGCTAAATCGTATACACCCCCAAATACCATCAAACCACCCAACCTCAATACTACTGATCTGGGCTTCTCTCTGCAACCTGTCCCAGTCCCCACTATTAAAAAGATGCTTACTAAACTTAAACCTACAACTCTCTCTGTAGGCAATCTACCAGCTGAATTCTTAAAGATTGATGCCAATGCTATTGCATATCCCATAACAATCCTCATTAATCACTCTATAACCGAAAGCTTAGTTCCCCACCTCAGGAAAATTGCCTATATCACCCCACTCCACAAAGTAGGTAACTCCAAAGAACTAACTATCACCTGATCACCATATTCTCTATGTAACCCAAAGTCCTTGAAAGATGTGTGCAAACACAAATTATGACTTTCCTAAACTCTCATAATCTACCAACTAAAACACAGCATGGCTTTAGATCTTCACACAGCACCACTACAGCTCTTATGTCCTTCAAACACACAGCCAACAAACACAGAAACAAAAGTAACTACGTCTCAGCCACGTTCTTGGACCTCTCCAAGGCCTTTGATATGGTACACCAAGACAAATTCATCAACACACTTACAGAATTAAATCTGAGCCCATCCACCACTTCCTGGTTCAGAAATTACCTAACAGGAAGATGACAGGCAGTCAGATGGCAACAGGAACTCTCCTCATTACTACCAGTCTCACTAGGGGTCCCACAAGGTTCCATTCATGGGCCACTACTATTTTCTATCTTTACCAACAAACTATACACAAGCACACTCCATGCCTCCATCATACAACACATAGATGATTCCACACTCATCTGCTTTTCTCCCTCCCCTGAGACCCTCCACCACCAAATACAATCCTTCTTTCTTGCTGTTGAGCGCTGGCTCTCAGATTCACAACTAATACTAAACCTGAATAAAACTCATCTTATTATCTTTCCATCCACACAACACTCCTCCCATATTATTAACTTTAGCATTACCTCCAGTAACAACACAATCATATCACCAGTTACTCACACAAAACTACTGGGGGTTATTATAGACAGCCAATTGAAATTTGATATACCTATATCCACCGCCGTAAAGAAAGTACATAGAAAACTTGCCATGCTATACAGGAACAAACAGTTCCTAACTGACTCCACCTGGGCCACCATTGCATGTACCCATCTCAATTCCACACTGTTATACGCATCACCAATATTCACCAATCTCAGAAAATCAGACCTTGCCATTCTTCAAACCTGCTATAATAAAATTGCGAAATTTGTCCCATCGAACCCATCACTGCACTCTGCTAAAAACTCTTGGTTAGCTGGAACTTCCCAACCTTATTCTTTATAACCAACTTATAACAACCCACAAACTTCTTTACTCCCCTGACAAAATCACTGCTCTGCAAAACCTACTTCACCCAAGTGCCAAAACTAGAGTTCTGTGATCAAATCAGAAACTCCTACTAGAAGTAACCAAAGCCAGTAACTCCGCAGGCACTTCCTTCTACAGCAACTCTGTTGCTAAGCAGTGGAACTGTCTCCCCCCCCCCAACATCACAGCAATAACTACCCTCACCCCCTTAAAAAAAGGCCATAAAATCTCATCTACAACATCTTTGTTTATGTAAGTGTGACATCCCTAACTAATCCCTTATTAGTACTTTCACCCTACTAATACAGCTGTCTCTCTGTATTCACTCCACCCACCCACCTACTTCACCTTTTTCTCACTCTACTACTCCAGTAACACTTCCCCTCTCACATCTCTCTGCTTCTCCCACTAAGTGTCCTCTTCCTTTCCTTAATCCAACTGACTTCCTACACAGCCCACCTTCCAGTACTAAAACTACTTACACCCTTAGCATTACACTTCATCCTCTGCATGTCTGCAACTCTCCTGCTTACCCTAACTTTACTCTCTACCAACCCCTCCACTCCCAACTCATTACTTCCCTAAAAATATCCATCCCCTCTCCCCTCTACTCAGAACTCTTCCTATCCACGCTATCATTAACACATATTTTATCCTGCCTGCTATATTATAATGTAAATATAACCCAACTACTCTGAAGTGCTTGATGTTTAGACTCCTTATTTGTAAGGTATTATTTTTCAGCAGCATTATAAATAGACATAAAAATGTCTGGATGTTATATATGATTGCATGTAATCCATCTGTATATCAACTGTCTAGTGTAATATTTTACTCTGTACATTGTGCTTTTCTCCCCGGGCCTCCGCTGAAAAAGGACATGTGTCCAGTTGGACTTTCTCAGTTAACAAATGTAAAATAAATAAATAAATTATGTCACAGTTTTCATACTTACATTATTAGTCAGCTAGACAAAGATACCAGATGTAGAGGCTACAGAGAGGAGTGGGGCCCATTTTATTTAAACCTTGAAAGGTAGCAACAAGGAGTGATTTAAACCCTGTTCACCCTCTCCCCTTATTGCTCATAAATGACTTTTGGCTGTAAGGAGTACAGAATGGGTGCAAATTTCATATCTCTCAAGTGTACCTCATTATGAAAAACGTTCTTCATTGTGAGTCTTAAAAAGTTCATCTTCTATATTGAAATGGCCTGGCGCACATTCAATTTTAAGAATATTTTAACTGATATCCATGATAAATAATACTGAACCATACTGATTCATCAAAATACTCAACCATACTGATTCATCAAAGTAAATTTTTGCAAGTATAAAGTGTAAAATAACACATTTTATAAACATGCTAGGGACTTACTAGATGAAGTTGTTACTGTTACACACTTTGCTCATTTGTTCCTCATTGTGACAGTTAGTGTTCCACATTTTGGAGCCGGAAGGTTGAGTGCTATAGCATGTGTCCTTTTCTTGAAGACTTCCAGTGTTTTTTTTGTTTGTTTTTGTTTCCAAGTATCCCTAGATCCTTTCTTTCCCAACACTTTTATAATTATGCTCCCAGAGCTGATACAGCCCAAGATACACTGACTCCTGTCCATGACAGCCTAACATGCTATGACTTCTGCTTGTAGTATGACTGGATTCTTCTAATGACAGCTTTAAGATGCTATGCCCATGCTAGAAAGCAAATTTGCTATTCGACAAGGGACTTTGCCAGTTTTGCTGCATTGTTTATCCACCTGTTGTGCTTATTTTGAGTTAAGTAGACAATGCATAGCTGCTCATATAAGTTCATGCCCACTACTGAGTAATGAAGGTTTTACGGACCTAGCCTGTCCCTTTCTGTAAGGAATCAGTAAACTGCAAATTCTTATTAGTCATCTGCACATTTCTTTGTTCTCAATCCTCTAGACTTTGCCAAGAATTGCACTGTTTACAACATATATTTTAGTTTGCATTTGTATATATATATATATATATATATATATATATATATATATATATATATGTGTGTGTGTGTGTGTGTGTGTGTATTTCTATATATATTCATACACACACACACACACACACATATATATATATATATATATATATATATATATATATATATATAGGATTCTACTTTCAAATCTCAAAATACTGAAATACTGAATTTCAGTTTCTTGAGATGAGAATTACGAAAATCCACTACAACAAAACATTAAAAAAGAACGCCACTATACTGAAAGTTCGTAATACCGAATTTTCAGTATACAACAATTTGTTTTTAATGTACCTTCCACCGTACAAATAAAAATACAAACATGGCTTTGCTCCCTACACCATCACAAACGAAAACAACAGACACACCAACAAAACCCTAGTAATCTAAGTTTAATCAGGGGACAAGCTCCCCTACACCCCCATGTGGTGAGCTGCACCCCCCATACCCCTGTTACTTATATATATCAACTCTGAGGTTGATACTCCCATAAAAAAACAACAAACCTACTGTTACTCACCCTATACTTCCATTGCACACTGTCAAAGCTATATCTGCGAAAAACACACACACACACACACACACACACACACACACACACACACACACACACACACACACACACACACACACACACACACACACACACACACACACACACACACACACACACACACACGTCACCTACCTACCCCAACCTACTCCTAAAACTTCCTAGCAAATTAAAACATAACACATTTCTATCCAAAAGTCTTACACACTACACACCTACCTGAGTCTCTGCATGTAACCACACATTGGCCATCATGTCTACATCCCAGAAACCACTACACCTTAAAGTACAGCATACTATACACAACAGACCACACCACAACGACTTCAGATTCGGCATACGTTGTTTTGTCATTATGCAGTTTCGAATAACTGCACTTTCATGATTCTCTTCTCGAGATACTGAAATTAGGTATTTCAGTATTTATAGATTTGAAAGTAGAACCATATATATAGATTTAGATATAGATATATATGAATGAAAGTATGTAATTATGAATCCTGTTTCCTAGGATTTCTGCCCATCACAGCCATCACATGTAAATATATATCAAGATACCTAGGGCTGAAGTTAATTTATGTACTACAGATGCATAAATGACTGTATATTATAAGAGAGAGAGAGAGAATGGCTAAAGTATGTAGCCTACAAACACAAGGTGCAGGGTATGAGTCCACATGTGGTAATGGGCTAAGCTTAAAGAGGCCCACAAGAGCAGTTAGCCTAGTACTAATCGATGAATCTATGAGACACAGGCAGATAGACATATGTAGAGAGAAAGAGTGATGGTAACTTTCATCTATGCAGATGGTAGTTAGCACAGAAGATGAAGACCTTGAGTTTTTACCAGCCTCCCTCCTATAGTGAGAGGTACATGGATTGATTCTTTCCACCTCTCTTTGCTTACTGTGTGAATCTGAGTAAACTCCTTGACCAGGCAGTGTTCCTCGATTGCCTCTTAATAGGAACACTTGTGCCCAGTGGGCTTGACCAGGCAGTGTTCCTCGATTGCCTCTTAATAGGAACACTTGTGCCCAGTGGGCTTACTTGATAAACAAATATTTAATATTAAATAAAAGATAACATCAGTTCATAGACAGATATCTTTCAAGGCAGATTGGCATTTATCAATGTATGTACTTTTCTGATCCTTAACAAGAAAAGCCCCAATGGGTGTGATCTCATTTACATGTGGAAGTCAGGGAGAAAAGCTTGTCAATAGAATTAGTATTGATACAAAAACTATATAACTAATAATGTAACATAGTGTAGAATATAATGCATTAAATGGAAAATGACATTACACAGCTAGCTAGACTGATGTGGGGAATTCAGAGGGGAAATTCATTAAAGAGTACTGAGAGATAACAGTTGTGAACCTGTGTTATACACTTATAATGACAGTGGAAGAAAGTGTGGAGAGACGGACATAAAAAAATGAAAGATAATACTAACTCTTTTACTGCAGATTCAAATGAACAACTTTGCTTAGCCATTAAAATTGATAATATTCATTAATGACATAGTGTGTTATAGTCTCTCTTTGGCTGTGATTATAAAACTAAATTATGGATATTTGTGTATTGTTATTAGTTAACTTGTAGATATACATGTATGCACATTCTAACATAAAACTGTATTTTATCTTAGATAATTACCAAGAATATCAGTGGATTGGTTTAAATGACAAAACTATCGAGGGAGATTTCCACTGGTCAGATGGTAACTTTCTGGTAAGCATAAATAAGAAATAAATGTGATTTTTTTCTTTCACAGGGTGGGTAACAAAGAATGACATTATTTTCTAAAACTGGCAACACAGTGGATGGGAAGGTCTTGTAATGTTTTTTATTTTTGATGTCCTGGTTCTCATATTTAGGTTTGTTCTTGCAGAAACTAACAGCCATTGCTGCAGCTTATGTGAAAAGGCACAGTGGTTGCAAATTACTTCCAAAGCTACTTACCCACTGAACACTCTAATCTTTAAAATTCTAATGCAAGGCTACTGCCCACCCCTAAAAAGATTACTCCAAATCAGTGATGAAAATTAATTCCTCAGGGGCAGCCAAGAAAGTACAATGACTTTGGTCAGACCAAGATTCATATTCACCATTGGAGAGAAAGGCTTTTCCAGAATTGGACAGACTGTATAGAATCAGCTACCTACAGATATAAAAAAATGAAACTCTCCCAACATTTAAAAAAAATTCTTAAACAGAATTTGCAAAATGAATCAAAGTGTAATTGTTTTTGTGATACAGGCTAATGCTACAGCAATCTGGTTTGGAATCTTAATTTAGTATCTAATTAGACTGTATTACTGCAAACTGATACTTTGTATACCTAATTGTATGCATTACTGCTCAATGGTATTCTGACTGAAAAAGATTAATAGACCAGCTTGCCTACTTGGTTATCAAACTGGAAAATAAATACTTGGGACTTGTGTTTTCTTCAGTGGTACAACAGATAACACACGTGCCTTTTGTGCAGAAGGCTCTGTGTGTATTATTTCTATACCAGGTAAATCGATTGCTGACATTTCAGTGTCTGATATGGTGGTGCTGAACTTCAGAGTATATTGTCCTCCAGATGGGACATTAAACAGAGCCCCCATCTGCTTGAGAAGTGGTAGCTCATGTGGATATAAAAGATCCCATGGCACCTATCGAAAGGAGTAAGGGAACTTCCCCAGTGCCCTGGCCAAATTTCCTCTAGTAGTTTAAATAACTACCTTGAGTTTCCCTTGAAAAGAGTTACTAGCCTAATGGTACTAACCTGGTCAGCAAAGGGTAAATAAATAAAAGAAAAACATAAAAAAATCCATAGTGAGTTATTCTGGGACATGAGTGCATTTGTCTGTGGTTGGGATGGAAAACGTTTTTCAAGATTCTAAGACTGCTTTCTTACCTGCTTAGTTTTACACTGTGCCAGCATTCTGCACTAATATACACACTAGCTAACTTGATGTAAACTGGTTAGAACCGTTTTTCAAATATTTTTTTGATTCAAGATTCCAAAAACTGTAGTTTATCACTGATCACCTAACTTGCTATAGGACCGTTAATCCTCCAAATAACAGAATATTAGGAGTTAGATGCTGTTGGGCAGTATATTGTTTAGTGCAGGCTTCCTACAGTGCATTGGCAGAGTAATACCACTGTGGGCTGTGCATTCATGGATGCTTCTTTTTCCTTGTGCATCAGTCCTTGATTTCTTACACAGAAGAGGAATATTCTTGTCATGTTCATTGGCATTCATTGAGGAACAGGGAAATAGCCTATTAACTCAGGCCCTTATATCAGAGAAACTGGTCCGTTATGGTGTTACCTCCCAACACTCCCTAAGATATCCAGGTAGCTAATTAAAACTGAGTTACCAGTGACATAGGTGGGCATCTTGCCATTGAGTCAAATTGTTGACTGCTAACACAGATGTCTGAGAGACAGGGATGGATTCGATACAAGGCAACCTAGCCAGTTGCCTAGGGCCCAGTGCTGGCTTGGGGCCCAGACTGTCCTTAAAAAAATAAAATAAAGAAATAAAACAGAAACACTGATTGCCTATTCCACTGCACTGTGTGTGACAAACCCAGATTGGTGATTACTGCCTCCACTAATCTCTGTATGATAGTTCCAGTTTCCACTGCTCTGTGTGAGATAATTCTAGTCTCTTTTCGTGAGTCAATAAGAGTCTTCATCTAGAATTCCTGGAGTGCAAACTACAGAAGTCCAGTCTTTTTCTTGAGGAAAAAATATTTGCCACCGTGTCATATAGAGCCTGAAAAGAGGTCTTTTTCGAGACAGAGATGTTTGCTATTTGCTGCCATATGGTGTGATACTGAGATCGGAGAGAGAGATGCTTGCTGCTAGATTGGAGTAGCAAGCACCAAAGTTGAGTCTGAGATTGGAGAGAGAGAACTTTCTTGCTAGATTAAAGTAGCAAGTTCTGAAGTTGGTACTGAGATTGGAGGAAAAGATAGCTACTGTCAGATTGGAATTGAGGAAGGATATTTACTGGTGATGCAGAGGTGGAGGTGTGTGTGTGTGTGTGTGTGTGTGTGTGTGTGTGTGTGTGTGTGTGTGTGTGTAAATACTTGGCTCCTATAACTTTCAGTACTTAGAGTGTAAAGGAAGGAATCAGTTATAGAAAACAGAAACAGAAACATCTTTATTTGAGCAAGGTTCTTTGGATACTATCCTTGGTTTTCTTCTTTTATTGACCATTGACAGTGTGCTTATTATTTGGCTGTGAAGCTGTGAAAGAACTGGACAGCATGAAGTCTACACATTTAATATTAATGTTTTAAATATGAATATATTTGTATTTTTGCTTGTTTTTTTGCATTCATATGGGTATGAAATGCGCTGTGTTGGATGACAGCAGTCTGTCTTGTACTTAGATATGTAAGGCTATGAGCTGTTAAACAGCTGCATGTGTAGTGCAAGGTTTGATTCCCCAGCCTTCATTGGTCTAGTATGTAATTCCGATAAAGTCACTTCACTAGACAGTACTCCTGGGCTGCCGCCATCAGGTTGTCCCAAGCCGTCAGCAAATGCTTCACACATTTATCTTTTGAATTCCTGCTCTCTTCATATAGCCACTGATGAGTGATTCACTATATGCTGTTTGAATGAGAATCTCTGCAGGTGTCTTGTAGTGTAATGGGTTGCCAGATGCATTTTCAATAAGTGTGAGTTTCAAAGGAAGCGGAGTTTACTGTTGATCACCTGGTCCATTTTCAGTGTGAGATTGCTTTGCTTTGTTTAGCAAATATGTCTTATTTTTGATGTATAATTTTAAATTAAATCCAGTCACTGTAAAAGTTAGAAAAAAAAATAGTATACATGCTGACAGGTTTGAACAGTGTTTTATGGTAATTAAAGAGAAATGCCAAGTAATGGGATATTGATATGACTGCAAGGGTGGGGGGCATTGTCCTGCATAAGGTCCCAGGTGACCATGATCTGTCTCTGCTGGGAGGTACTACCATTCGTAGTGACAGAGTATTGAAGTTCAAACACACGGACACTTCTTTAGATGTTAACATAACTGTTATTTGACCATTTGACACTGAGAAAACTAAGAGTGTGCTAGCATGAAAGATAGTGTTCTTTAAGCAGTACTATCCTGTGACAATTCCAACCATAATGTGTTCCCTTATATCTGTATCAGATGACACCTGACCACCCAAGATAAGTTTTTACGATCTTCTAATGTGTGCTGCAAGAGACAACAGCTGCTAAATAATCCATTTTAGTTCACAAGATCTATTTTTATCTTGACAGTGGCATAGGAACAAAGTGAATGGAAATTGCAATTAATGGTAGCAACACTGAAATAAAATATAATAAGCTGCATCTGTAGTAGTTAAACATTTCATTCTGAATTATAAGAAAGATTCTAATTACAATTGTGTACTGTTGCAGTTTATTGCACTTGTAAAATCATATGTTTGAGCAAATGAATATGGTTATTTGTGCTCTGGTTCATTTAGACTACATTCAGACTGGTTGCATCCTTTTCATATTGCTGAAACCGGTTCATAAATTTGCTGCTATGGAGTCTGAATCATATATTAATTTGTCTGAATCATTATTACTGTTTGACTTTCTGTCAAATGTATAACAAACCTGTTGTGTGGATTCAAACATGGTTTGCATTAGCACAGTCATCCAAATGTGTGTGGAAGATTTTAGAGTTGCATTTCATAAGTCTGGCACTACCTGTAAATGGTCAGTTGTGATTAGTGTATCACCCTGGTATGCAAATACAAAGTAAAAAAAATGTTTGCCTTTTGAAATATTTGGTGCTGCAAGGATCTACAGTAAGCTGAGTGTAGAAGTACAGTGAAATAGCATGTCAGCAGAAATTTGCTGTGATATTTGCTGAAACTATCAGGTGAATACATGGGTGAACATACTCATGGGGTTTACTATTTATACTTCTGTGCCCCATGCCTAATAATTGTTTCAGTTCATGACAGTACTTAGGCATGGAAGACAAACTGGCATATGATTGCTCCAACCCTGCAGTCACATCTAATAGCAAACTGCTGTGGTATTATTAAAAGTAAAATTTTGTGGTTATTTATTTCATTTTATTTTTATTTAATTGGCAGAGTGGATTCCACTGAAGTCATGGCTATGTATTTTATTTTTGTTTTGTTGACTGGTCAGATTCCACTATGTAGAGCCCTCTCTTTTGGCAGACCCAAAGAAAAACACCTGGAAGTAGACTGAATGCATTTTACACAGTATTCAAAACCTTTTCACATCTTACAACAGTTGCATACATAGTGATTTGCAGTTAGTTGTTACAACTTTAGTCACCTTTCTGTTTATTTTGGCATTGCTGCAAAGAAATGTGGTCCAGCAGAACAATTCTTTTGCTATCTTTTTGTTAAAGTTGAGGAGAAAATAAAGTCTACATTAAAATTCTGACAATAGTGTAATAAGCCTATTACCCTTCTGACACAGGAAACAGCATTCTCTATTTGACAGGTATTGTGAGAAGTCATATGACTTACGTACCGGATCTGAGTCTGGTTCATTCTGAACTTTGTAAGGGCTGATCTGAATCTGGTTCATCTGAACTTTGTAAGGGCCGATTTTAAACTCTTATATCCATAGTTTGGTGAACACAGTCAAGGCCTATTAGCCATAGCAGAGCTTGATTCCCCAGATCCCATGTTAGAGCTTGTGGGTGCCCACATAGACTTCCAATTTCTTCTTGAATGTTTGAACTGATTGGCTGAATTTAATTGAGAGTGGGGGGGTCGAAAGTAATTTAATAATGAAGTCATGTTTGAGTGTATGGGTGATATTAATTATTACTGAGGCAAGAGTTCCCACTACTGTTAATATCCACAGGGAGTGTTGTAATCAAAGGGTTCCAAATAATAAGGGAATCCTTTATTGCTTTGTTTGTCAAGCACATCTCCTTCATTTCATTTTATGTATTTATTTACCTTTGTTTAGTGGGAAAGTCTGAATAGGTATGAAACCCCTTTTCAGCTGAGGCTCAGGAAGAAAAGCTCCATATAGTAATACGACAATGAAAAACATCATAACAACAAAAAATAGTATAACAGTGAAAAGCAGTTTAACAAAGATTCACATATATATATATATATATATATATATATATATATATATATGTGTGTGTGTGTGTGTGTGTGTGTGTGTGTGTGTGTGTGTATATATATATATATATATATATATATATATATATATATATATATATATATATATATATATATATATATATATATATATATATATATAAAACAGAATATAAAAGTATGATTTGTCACTAAGTGCACTTACCTTACAGTTGTAGAAGTTGAATTATGAATGAAGTGTTTTATATACACAGCTGAAGTAGTAGCCGCACTGTCTATTTAATGGCAATGTTGTGAGTACTGAACAAGAAATGGGGCATACTTAGCTCAATTGGATTGTTCAGAAAGAGCAATAATGAAGGTGGGCAAGAGATATTCATAGTTATTTCAGGAAATAGAGTAGCAATAGCAGGTTAATCAGGGTACAAGGCTCACTGAGTTTTATAACTGCTTTCCTTAAGGGGTTAGTTTACCTTGCTGAAAAAGTAGAGGAGAGGCAGTGAGATGGAAAAGAGGGAATCGCAGTAGTCTTTCCCAATAATACCAGCCACAAAGCCCTTTCCTTCTCTTTGTGGAGAATTTTTGAACTATTTCCAATTGAACCAGCTGTGTGAGTAGGTTAGAGAGCAATGTATAGGATTTTATTACGTGTTTGATATAATGGGGGCAATTACTTCTAATGGCACAGCTGTCAGAGCTAAGGAGGATCAGCTTGGCAACTCTGTATTTTTTGAGGATGGCAGTGGTTACATGGGTATCAAATGAAAGGCCATCATCTAGAAGGAATCAAAGGTCTTTTACTATTTTGTCAATTTTTAAATGTGATCCATCAACAGAGTATAAAACTGGTTGGTTGTATGGGTTTTACAAATGGACCTTCATTCCTAAATATTGTTAGCACGCTATGATGGGCTTGCTTTATTCACCATGGGCTACCATCATACTTCTCAAATGTACAGCTTTTTGCAGAATGTCCATATTTTTGCCTCATATTTTTGGTCTGTTCCTCATAAAATTTGTGGTTTTCTGGCAAATCACTGAGGATTGAAGTTACTAAATAATGACATACATTTGAGTTTCACACTTTAATATCCTTAAAAAATGCATATTAACACAAATTCTATCATTCTAACAATTTTCTAAGTTTATAAGAGCAATATTTAAATTGTGTCCCTATCTTTGGACCTTTGCAAATAATTATTTTAGGCTTTGTCCAAATTTCTTATGCTACAAGGTTGAGAGGTATGGCTACCATTTTGTTTGTGCGGGTATAACTCAATTTCTTAGGAATAAGCTATGAACTTATAAATGTATACTTCTGGGAAATGGATGCAGCTATGCAGGTAATAAGTAATTTCTGTCATGACGTTTCACTGTAATAACCTCAATTCTGCCACTCTACTTGATCTGGGAACTGTTGCATGCACTTTTCACTGCTATCAACTACATAGGTTCATAGGCAGATAATAGGCTAACAGTTGGAGGACTATTACAAGCCTAATCAATAACCATATGTCAGAGTCAAGCGGTGTACCTTTTTTCTTTGAGACTAAGACCTTAACCATTTAGTCACCCCCCTTAGATGAGGCTTGAACCCACAATCCCTGGCTTAGGAGGCTGATGCATTATATATTACACAGCAAGAAATCATGATCCCCATGCATATCAGACATTGTCCTAGGTTCTTGTAAGATATTCACTCCCATAAATAATTCTTCACTGCTGGGATAAACAAAAATTGTGCTGGCAGAAATATCCCTTTAGCTTCCGCTAGCTGTAACTTGATTTGATGTGTGATTACAAATTCTTCTCCAACACCCACTATAGCAAATGATTTCCTAATAACTGGAAGGGATAGATCAGTAACTGGTATTTATGATAAATTTTGAGATGGCTTCATATGTGTACTCGTGACAGCTGCTGCTCCTCTGTGATCATCTGTTTTACATGCATTATTTGACTCATTTTGTGATTTGACCTTCAGTTTTGTGCATAGTCTGCTATACAGCATGTAGCATTCAATTTTAAGGCCCCATTTACAATAAATACTGTTCAAACCTGTCAGTGTGTGTGCCATTTTCTTCTTCACTTCTGCAATGACTACAGATATTTGGATTTTATTAAAACCTTTATTTTAATTGCTATAGCACAAACACTGATAGACATTTGCCAAACAAAACAATACAGACTCACAGTGGAAAACAGACTTAGCATGAACAGTAAATTTCTCTGACATTGAAACTCACATTCATTGAAATGACATTGAAACCCAGATTCAAAGAAACTGCATCTGGCCAGTGGCAGATTAAGTTTACATTCAGGGTTTGTTTCAAATCATAGGCCCCTTGCACACATTTTTAGGACCATGCATACATGCATGTATTTTTGAGTCACCTTCCTGATTGTATTAAATTATATTCCTTGTATAACACAGCACTGCTTGTTAGAGTGTGTTTTAAATTTGTAGTTTTGAATGTTTTTCTAGTAATCATTGAAACAAAATGTATGAACCAAGAATGACAAAACTGCCAATTTCAGAACATTTCAATTACAGAAGACCACTCAAACGTCTGTCATTACAATTCACCAATATCAGTCAATATGTAGAATCTCTGCAGAAGTAAAACTCATCTGAATAATTTCACATTAAAGAGATCTGTAACTAATGAAGAGAGTGCTTCCAGCAAACAACTTCATATTTCAGTGTTTCATCTACAAATTCAGTGTCTACACCCCTAGAAGAATTAATTGCCTGTGCTACATTAAAAAGGTTGATAGGTTTGCAATAGTGAATGGCTGGCAAAATGATACCATGTTCATAGTTAGCAGACTTCTCATCCAGAGGAGATCACATTCAGGAGTGCAGCACCACATCCCCTTTTAAAGTGCACCACAGCATCAGCAATCACTTTACATGGTGTGGGAGTAGAACCCACAGCTTTCTGCACCAAAGACAAGTATGCTACCTGTTGTGCTACTACCACTGCTTTCAAAGCTTGTAGCACAAACACTGACTGCCATTTGCTAAACAAAACTGTTTCACATTGAAAACAGGCTTAGCATACTAAATTTCTCTTCACCTGAAACTCACAATTCCTTGAAAATGTACTTACAGTAACAATTCCTTGAAAATGCACTGAAGCTCACAGTTCCTTCAGCAGTCTGTTAGTTGATGTAGAGTATTCAGGCTCTTGTCTCCACCAAAACTCACAGTTCCTTGAGCAGTCTAGTAGGTGGTGTAAGGGTTTTATTATTTTGTCTCTTGTAACCAGGGTAGAGGGTTTGAGCCTTAGTAAGGTAATTGGATAACATGACCCTTAAGTAAAGCATTTTACACATACATGGCAACAAATGAACAGGCATAGCTAGTTTAAATTTGTCTCTCTTAATACATGAGCACACCTAGTTCAAATTCCATGGCAATGACATGGCTACTTAAATTTGTCTCTCACACAGAAAGAGCAGAATTACATTACATTGACATGCATTGTATTAAACATGCAGAGTGGATGTGCATATTCTTTAAGAGGAAGAAGATGAAAGCATTTAATGTTTTTTTTTTTTTAAATTAATTAAAAAGCAAATGTGGAAGCCACTTGAATCTGTCCTTAGGTCAGGGGTGGGCAATTAATATTCCTAAGGGGTCACATGAGAAACTGGGACTGTTTTGGAGGGCTGGACCAATAGGCTGAACTCAGTTCTGCACCACATTCATTTTATCTCTTTATAAAGAGCAGTAAATTATATGGTTTAGATTAGCTGTTAATGGTAGATGTTATGATTAGGCTATGAAAATGTGATAGAGTCACTTTGTCATGCCTTTGGTGTTTGAAATTAAGGGATGTACCTGATTTATAGCAAAAAATTATTTGTTGGGCCTTGGTCATTTGAGGCAATTATAGTCCATGCCAGAGTTAACAACCTTAACTTTACCTCAATAAGAATTGTGTGGAAAGTTATAGACTAAAACATGGACTTGAGGTGGTGTAGTTCTTTCAAAAAACATGCTCATCAGACACAAGCCTGGATAATTTGGCCATATGGCCTCTAAGCAGGTTTTTCTTTTGGGTCTGTGAGGGTGGCAACTCAAACAGTGTAAATAACTGTTTGAAAAGGTGAACTTGCTAAAAATGTTGTATTAGTACTGATTGTTCGCATAAGTTTGGTGTGATGTCCAAGTATTCAGTACTATCCCTGTAAACATAATGTGTAAACTCAAGAAATTCAACACTGTTGGGAAACGTGCAGAATAAATTACAACTTTTACTGAGTACCTGTCCACATCACAAAAATATCATCCAGGTGTCTAAGATAAGGTCTTATATTAGGCCAAAATTCACTTGTGAAAATAAAATTTGTTTCCCAAAACTGCAAAATAAGTTTGCAAACACCTGGGCAGAAACATCACCATCCATAGCTACTCTCTTGATTTCAATAAAAAAAATCCCCAGTTTCCATAAAGCACATAAAAGTAGAATGTCATCATGTAATAAAGTTTCCACAGTGAGCAAGGCTTCATAGAACTAGACTAGACTTGTTGAATGTTGAATGACAGAGAATAAATATCTATCATCAATAGCAATGAGCAGAGACTTTTTGACAAATTCCAAGTCTGAAATGCTCCTTAGGAATTCCATGAGTTTTTAAACACATGCTGTTTATTATAAAAAAAATAGTTTTCTGTCCACAAATACAGCCAGCAGTCCTGTTTTTTAAACCTGCAGAAGAAACAGTAGGTCAGGATAGAGAAAGTTATCTGTCAGTGTGTGAAGATTAAAGTAAAAAATTTTTTCAGTGATATTTTCTCCTCTCCCAGTTTACTAGAGCCTTTCTAACAACTGGCTTCATAAGTTCTGCCACTTAACTGCTATTACGGGATTGCTTGCTCACTCTCACTCTTCAATCTCTCTCTCAAACATGCAATCTTGCTTGATCGCTCTCACTTTTTCTTGATCTCTCTCACACACAGTCTCTTCAGCTTTCATACATGCATTCACTCTTTTTTTCTCTCTTTGATCAATGACACACACAGTCTCTTCAGCTTTCATAAATGCATTCACTCTCTTTCTCTTGGTCTCTCGATCAATCACACACACAGTTTTCTCAGCTTTCATACATGCATTCATTCTCTCTCCTATCTCTGATCAATCACACGCACACAGTCTTTTCAGCTTTCATACTTACATTCACACACACTCTCTCTCTCTCTCCGGTCAGTCACAAACACAGTCTCTTCAGCTTTCATGCATGCATTCAGTCTCTCTCTCTCTCTCCAATCAATGACACACACAGTCTCTTCAGCTTTCATACATACATTTGCTATCTCTCTCTCTTCGATCAATCATACAAACAATCTCTTCAGCTTTCACACATGCATTCACTCACACAAGATTGCTCTCACTCCCTCTCAGTCTCTCACACACATTCTCTTACTACAATGGGCTGCATTTGGATATTGAATGATAAATACATGTTCAGCATAAGTTCTTGCAATTATCTCACATGGGCCGGTTAGGGACAGCCAAAGGGCTGGATTTGTCCAGCGGGCCATATAATGCCCAGGTCTGACTGAGGTGGCATTTATACTAATAGCTGAAATTTGATCAGGGCAACAGGGAACTTCCCCTACTTGTCATTATTGTGAGTGGGACCCATTTTGTAGGAGCACTTCCACTTTCCATTCCAAGTGCAGAGGTGGCCTGGAGAAACAGGGTTGCAGATGGACAGAGAGAAGGAGATGATAGAGAGGTGAAAGAAATGTAGGAGAAAGCAAACATGGAGACCACAGAATGTGTGCAGGACTCTGAGGAGATCTTTCAAATAAATCTGCTTGATGGGGATGAGTCAGCAAATGATGGATGTATAATTATAACCATCCATTTGGGAGGGTTGTGGGATGATTTACTTAAAGAAATGATGATGCAGAGTGAGCCAGAAAATGAAGGAGGTGTTTTCTGGGGAGACTTTATGGAAAAAAAATACAAAAGGTAGATGCAGAGTTAATCCTGAAGAACCGTGTTGAGATGGAAAAGGAAACATATGAAGAGAAAGTCAAAGAAGGACTAAGTGGAGTAGCAGAAAAGGCATAAGAAAATGAAAAACAGAAGTATATGGTAAAGATTCAAAGTAAAGAAGACAAAGAAATGGACAGGTATGAAGTGTGGGACAATTTAATAGCTCCTTTTGGTGTACAAGCACATAAGATAAGAGTATTTATTCTTATTAACAGAGACATTTTGTGACATTATATTTGAGACTGCTTTTCCAGTGGACAATTTTCTTGAAG
The DNA here is from genome assembly GCF_019279795.1 of Protopterus annectens. Lineage (NCBI taxonomy): Eukaryota > Metazoa > Chordata > Ceratodontiformes > Protopteridae > Protopterus > Protopterus annectens. The sequence continues at coordinate 282,568,413 of NC_056741.1, forward strand.
AATATGAAAAAAAACAAGAATGTAAAACATGGAATCTTTATATGATAAAAGCATTTAACATGGAAACCAAAAAGAAGACTCATATAAAATTTTGAACAGAGGTAGCAAGAGAGATTTTTGAAAGGACATTTGAAAGCTTTATGTAAAGAAGTACTGCACAGTGCAAACGTTTATGACAGAATGCAAAAGAAAATGTTGCATTTGTGGGGAAATGGGACATGATGCAAAAATGTCAATTGAACTGTTATAAATGTAACAAGACTGGACATTTATGGATGGGCTGCAAAAAAATGAAAAAAGAGTAAGGAAAAAGAAATAGAGAAGAAAATGAACAACTAGAAGAACTTTTAGATGTAGCAGTAATGGAAGAAAAATTAGATGAGGAAAAATAATAAAGGGGACATAGAAGAATATTCTGAAATAGGTGATGAAGAATACATAAATTTGGAGGTAGTAAAAGAAAAAATATTCTATTATTAAAAGAGTAAAAGACAGAAAAAGAAATTTTAAAGGGTAAAGAAAGATTAAAGGGATACATACAATAGAAAATAAGGAAATGGATGAAAAAGAATATATACAGCTAGTGATTGGGGGTTCATATAATGGTTAAGGTATTTGACTCACAGGCAAAAGGTACAGTGTTTGATTCTCATCTTTGGGAGGGAAATTGGCTAGGCTTAGAATGACCTATTAAGAAAACTAGCCTGGTAATTACCTCTGAACTTATGAATAAAAGGGAAAATGAACATTTTAGAGTGTTTTCTGTAAAGGTGGATAGTATTAAGAATCTAGTAGGGTGAACAGTGATTTTGGAGTGGTGTAATACATGTGATGTAGATAAAATTATATTAGAAGACACACGATTTTTAACAAATTAAGAAAGATTAGAAACAGAGAAACTATGGGGGAAGAAAGATAATCTGGTATTTGGGAAATGAGAGATGTTCTGGAATAGCCATATTCTGCACAAATTCAGTAAAGATATCAGCTGTAACTATAGCAAAAATGGGAAGATTAACCAATGGTAGATTTAAAACGGAAAGAGCAAATATATATATTGCATTGTAACATGACATGCTTATACTAATTGTAAAAAAGAGAAAGCTTATTTCATCAGAATTTAGACTGTGTAGTGATAAATATAAATATAATTACAGGAGACTTTCTGATTTAAGAGGAAAGCATAACAAGAAAAGAAATGATATAAGAAAAAATGTTAGAAGTTATAAGATATGGTAAGTTAAAATTTTGGAACAAAAATTCAGGGATTTACAAAAGGGGTATGTAGAGAACTGAAATAGATTATTTTATAGTATCAGAAGGTTTAGTTATAGGAGATGGGGAGGTAGCTGAAACAGGATTTTCTGATCATCTTGCAATATGGCTGGAGATAAAAGAAAATAAGGACTATATAAAATAAAGAAAAATAAGGGCTATATAAAATAGGCAAATGAATAAAAAGGATAAATAAGAAAACATGGAATGAAGAAGAAATATATTTATGGAAATACTGTACTGCTATTGGAACATGTTATAAAAATTGGTCTGAATGGTGGATGATGTTTAAGGAAAAATATAAAAAAATGTTTTTTACAGTGGCAATATGATGTGAGAAAAGTAGAGAAAGAAAAATATAAAAGAACATATAATGATAGAAAGCAATTTGACAAAGAAAAAGAATTATATGAAATAATCAAGAAAAATACAATAAATATTATATAAGCACATATATTTTACAAGGAAAAAGAGAACAAGTATCAAGCTATTTAATCATATTAGCAAAGGAAAATGGTAGTGTAATGAGAAAAATAAAAATGTAAAATGAGAACTAGAACTCAGTATAAGATTATGAATAGTGTAGTACAATACATTTAAGAAATCTTTAAAGAAAAAGGCAGTGAAAACATGGAAAGTAAACATTTTAACAGAAAGGGAGAATAAAGAATTAGAAAAGGAGATTTCTTTAAATGATTATAAGGTCTTTATGAAAATAATACAAAAGAGATTTGAAACTAAAATGTAAAATACTATGGAAGACAGTATATACAGTATAAAGGGGAAGGGCTGTCAAGAATTATTAATGATAGAGAAATTGTGGATGATACTTTGAAGAGAAAAGAAGAAGCAAAAATCATGATAGGAGACCTTAATAAGGCATTTGATACAATTGGACATGAAATTGTATGGGTAATAATAAAATAATATAATAGAAGTAAGAAATTTTGAAAATTATGTATGTCAGGGTATTGTAGTAATAAAGTAAAAATACCTGTAAATGACTGGTTAAGCCAAGAGGTACATATGAAGAACAGTATAAGACAGGGATGCCCAATGAGTTGTATACTCTTTGTATTAGTTATGAAGGTGATTGCATGTGAAATAAATTACAAAATGAAGGAGGTATGATATATAACACCTGAAGGGTTAAGAATTATAGTCCAGTTAACATATGCAGATGACTTTATAATAATTGGAAAAAAAATACACAAATGTGTGTATAGAAGTGATAGGGCTGGCTTTAAATAAAGAGAAAAGTAAATGTTTAGGTGATGTAGTAATGGTAGGGGATATACATTTTACAATGAGTGAAATTTCTGTGTTAGATATAAAATTTGGGACTAAAGATTTAAGTAGAATTCAATAAAAAAGCAATAGAAGAAGTAAAACAAAACTGTCTTCTCTGCAGAATATATAAATTATCATTCAGGAAAAAAGGCTTGTTTGATAAATTCAGTCCTGATTGGAAAATAGCATACTTAGCAAGTAACAATATTTGAAAAGGAATTATTGCAAATTTGTTTTCATTTATATGGGCTCTAGACTGAGCCCAGTAAAAAGAAGAGTATGTATATAAAGAGGAAGGAGGTTTAGGGTTAATTAACCCAGTGGTATGTACTGCTTCATTAAATTTGTACAAAGTGTTAAAGTGGTTAAAAGAAAATGATGAGAGATTAGTAGTTAAAAAGTATAAAAATAAGTGTGATAAATTTTGGGATATGGTAAAAAAAGAATACAAGAGAAAAAGAGTTTATAAATGAAGAAATAAAATGTTACCAAGAAAAATGCTTTTGTGGAAAATAAAAATTGATATCGAAAAAAAGAAAAGCATGGTATAAGGAATTAATGATAAAACATTACTATGTAAAACAATGGGAACATCTAACAGATGAAAAAAGGTATAAAAATAAGAAGCAAATGGTGTAATCAGAAAGTAGAATGTCAAGATTTTTTTGTGAGTACTAGTAATACATAAATTGCCAGTAAAAGGAAATTTGCCATATAAAAAGAAAAGTGACAAAATATGTTTAAATTGTCAAGAAGATGAAACTATAGAAACTGTGTTTTTTAAATGTAAAATAGTAAAAAAGTTATGAGGAAAACTATGTAAAGTAGAATTTTCAAAGATATAAAAGAAGTGGGTAAAATAAATATGAATATGATTAAATATGGATAATATAAGAACAGAAGTAATGAATAAGTTAAAAAAATAGATAAAAAGTCATTTCATGTTATATGGAATGAAATAATTAAAATTATGTTTAATGGTGAATGTATTTTAGGAACAATATTAAGTAAGATGCGGTGTTGGTTATGGAAAAAGGAGTGGAGGTGTAATTGGGATAAAATTTAGTATGATTGTAAAGGAAATTATGAATATGTGTAAATGGATTTGAATATCTATATATTTGTACATTTGTAAACATTTGTAAATGTGTTGTAAATAAGAGTTGTTTGTGTATAAATAAAGGACCCCTACTGTTTTCAATATGTGCTTTGCAATGCCTTACATGTACCTGAGCTACCCCCAACTCAAGCAGATAGGACCTCAGTTTAACATCTCATTGGAAGAATGACACACTCAGGACTGCAGCACTGAAATATTTGTAATCTAATGACCTGAATCAAGAATAGAATCCACAGCCTTTTAGTCTTTCATTATCAGAGGTGAGTCAGCTACCTGTTGTGCCACTGACACCACCCTATTTATCAGTCCTGAACACTGGGTAAAGTGCAAATTGTACTAACTTGAGTTGTGGAGTGGCATTGGCTTTAAGGTTATACAATTTCAGACTCCTGTTACATATATTAAAGCATTATCATCCATAAGATTATATAAGCAAGAACCTTTTGTTACAGGGAAATCTGAGATGTTGAAAGGTTCATAACAACTGTAATCTTCAGATTATTAAGGAATGGTTGTAATGACAAGAAAACTTTAAATAATGCCATTCTGTCAAAAAGTGGGTCAGGTATTAAGTTAATACATAACAAAAGCTTGGAGAAGATGTATGATGATTTATCTATAAGTAAGAGAAATTTCACAGAGATATCTATCTTCCTATGAACTGTTGCAACTAAAGGAGTCCAAACAGAGAGTTTGTTGGAGAGTATGATGAAGTTGACAGAAATAGTGGGAATTTAAATAGTTTGAAGACCATATAAAAAGTGGAAGGTTGAGTATAAACTTTGGATGTGTGAGACTACTCAGGCTAACTGGAGATTTCTGTTACTACATACAAAAGTTTACATTGTTTGGTTAAAAGACTTTTCTCCTCTTTTGTCACTGTGATAGCCATCCCAGTAGCCTGTGTCCTTTGCTGTGTCAATCAGCACTCCAATCACCCCAGGTCCAATGCCTAAACTTAAATCATGGCCAGCAATGATCTTAAGGGCATCATGAGGATGTTGGTGCTGTCTGCCTTCTTGCCAGGGGTTTTATTCTTATAATCTACCTTGGTTCCCTTCATCCTCCCTTGCAGTCCTGTGATTACATCCGAAGGGTGGGCATGCAATGGAGATGTGTGGCATGTTGTCCCATCTCTGCAGCAATTCAGCCAAGTTGCCACTCCCTTTCTTGCTTTGGGCCATGCTTCCCTACAATCAGATCCTCAGACTCCATAAGTAAATGTCACAGGAGATGCCCACTATAAACCCACCCAGGGTGCTGATTCCAACCATTTGTCGGTACCTAAGGCAATATTTAAACCTGGGTTGACTGGACTGTAGTTTGAGCTTCATCCTTCTGTGCCACCACAGCAGCTACATGTTGCTAAAAGATTTAAAGCATTCATTCAGAATTTATTAACTCAAGTTGTTACAAATGTGCCAAACACATTCATTTTAGAAATTGGAAATTCTAACCATAAGTTAAATTTGAGATTGTTCCAGTTTTTCAGGTCAGTCTTAATTTATTGTTTTCTAAGGTTTGTTTGAAATTCTTTTAAATAAAGGCAACGTATCAGATCTGTAGTTATCTCCTAGGGGTTTAAAACCATTGACTGAAGCATTTATTCTCAATGCCTGAAAAGTATATTGTTTGTGGCACTTACAGGAAAATGTTTTTTAATCAAAGTTTAATTTATAATTTAATGCATTGCTATAATTTTCAATTAATTGCAGTAAACAAAGGGTAGATTTATCAGGTTCTGGAAGTATATGATGATGCAATCTGCAAATAAGGTGCTATTGATAATTTTGTTAATGATCGTCATCATTATCAAGCATTATTAACCCCCATTTTCCCATTTGCTACATGGGGTTGTGGTGTTGTGACAAATATCACAGTCTTGCTTGATTTAATGCCACTCTCCTACCTTCTTGGCAGTTATGCCTGACTGTTGCAGGTCTTTTTGCACACAATCTCTCCAACTCTTTGCTGGACAGCTTCATTTCCTTTTGCTTCTTCCTGTCTGTTCCAAATCTTTTCAGCAGTTTCTCATCTTTCCTGCACTTGCGCCAAAACCATTTTAATCTGTTCTCTTTGACCTTCTCTGCAATTGGAGCTAATTGAGCGTCTGCTCTTATGTCCTTCTTTCTTCATCTGTCCCACAGTGTGCATCCTACCACCCATCACAGGCAGTTCATCTCCATCACCTCAAGCTTCCTCAACTGCTCTGCCTTCACTGCCCAGGTTTTTGTACCATGCAGTAGTTCTAATCTCATCACTGTTTGGCTTATCTTACTTTTCAGTTTGTTTGGAATTTTTCTGTCATACACAACCCCTGGCTCTCCATGCCAGTTGGCTATAGACCCTCTGATTATAGCTTTGACCTCCTCATTCTGACTTCCCTATTCTTCATCCATCCGCTGTTAACTTGTTCCGCTATTTTCCCTTCTATCTCAGTTCTCAGCTTCTTCTGCTTTTTCACCATTTGCTGCCATTACAACTGTATTTTCTGTACTCCATTTCATCTGGTGTGACTTTAGTTTTACATTCAATTCTCCTATCAATTGCTTCTTCTTCAGAGTCTGCTTGTAATGCCACATTGTCTGCATATAGCAACTTTGCTGATCTGTTCCCGCCAACCTGTTTGTTAATGGAATCCATCATCAGTTGATATAGACCAACTACTTTGGACAACAACTGTGGTGTGTAATATCCTCTAGATATGGAACACAGACTGTGTGCCCTATCAGGGCTAGAAACTCAACTGTGTAAAAAAAAGTGGGTCTAGGTGATTTGTTCTCGTTGACTAATGTGTGTTTCTCTATCAACACTCTCTTTGTAATCGACTTCTGTCTACCACCTCTCCATATCCTAAACCTACTTTCATGCTGAACTTCATGACTACCTGTCATATTTCAGCCTTTACAAGTGTCTCTTTTTGTTTATACCCAAACCTATTAACTCCTAAATCAGCTATACTAATTTTTACTTTAGTTACATTGTATCTGTTTTGAGCTACTTGTACTATAGCTGAGAATACTGTATTTTTTGAATTGTGTCTGCATTTGTCTTCTACTGTGAACTTTATGTAAATAATAAACATAATGCTTCTTGTAAATGTCATATGTAGAGCTTTTCTCTGCAGGCCTGTGCTGAAAATGGGATAATACCCAGTCAATGTTTCCCAGTCAACAAAAATAAATAAATAAATAAATAAATAAATATTATTTTCTAATAATTTGAGGCCTTGAGAGATTATAAAGAGCAAGGTTTCATGGGAGAAGGTGACAGGACAGGATGACAGAGGGCACCCCTAACCCGTGCCTATAAAAATCTCTACCACAATGTCCTTTGGGCATATAAATGTTATTGTGGCATGTATATAACTAGATGCAGACTGCAATTCAACATTAAATTATCTGCTTTCTCCCAAAGTTAGAGTTTCCCCAACCTGGCTTTACATCTTAGAAATCTTACAAAATGCAATGCAGGTACATGGATAACAGAGGACTCCAAACTTGTAGTATTCCAGTCTGCTCCACATTTGACTGCGAATGCCTATACTTTTCCATAACTCGCATTGAGCATTACTCTAACAGATTTTTTTTCCTTTACTGCTCTAATGAATATTCTCAGCAGCGCTGTATTTCTCACTGTTCTGATCTTCTTCTTGGTCTGATTCTTCCCAAGGGATGGATGCAGTCTACATCATGCATACTCATATTATCAAGCCTGCTTATTGCCTGTATCATTTGAGTCTACCTCATCTAAATTTTCAGTTGTACTAAACTCAATCATCCTTGCACAGAGAAATCCAGCTTCAACCACTTTTCTTAGCCCTTTTTCTGATGACCCATGTTCATAGATAGTTAACTGCAGTTCAGGAGACCATTGAGGACACCAAATTCACAACTGCATGGTTAAGTGACTTGCTGATGGTCACACAGTAGACAAATGAGGGCTGTGGATCTCAAACCCTATATCACAGGAACTACAGCTCACAACCTTAACTCGCTGCACCAACTGCCAGACATAATCTTCTGTGCTAACTGCTAGACCATCTGTTTTAGAATGTCTGCCTCCTTTCTGTTGCTTGCGGACACTTTTAAAACTAATGCACACACATTTTACAAAGTGCCACAACCTGTTTCTTAGGCTTTTCCCCTCATTGAATGGACTATAACCATCATGTTCATCAGGGATGAACTAAATTTCCACCCATATTTATTTCATTTGTCATTACATCTTATAACATATTTCAGGAAAGGTGTAGGATTAATGATAACTTACTTATCCCTGATTTTCTACTTCTTTCAGTCTCTGAACCATGGTTCTAGTGTCCTTCAGATTATTTCCCAAAGATTTCCTGCACCCCTTACAGACTCTTTTCCTCCTTGACAGACAGCTTTGCCAGCTTTTGTGGAACTTGTTTCTCTTAGCCGTAGCATTTGAAGGGATCCTAACCTTTGTAAGGAAGTAGCCTTTGAAGGGAAACTAACCTTTTTAAGAACTTTCTCATCTCGTCCAACATTCAGACCTACTGTCTTTGAGGGTAGCCTGACTTCCTTGCTTCCGATCCTGTGTAAGACAGTATGCTGGACCCTCAGACAGGCAATTTCTTCTCCTACTTCTTTGAGCAGCTATTGAGGGTAAAACCTCTACCTCTACAAATTGTGGTTAGGTATTCTATAAAATGGGTTTGTTGTTAGTATGCATTTACCCATCTACCATTCTGTTCATTACATCAAAGAAATTGAAGGCTGTATAAAGAAATGAAACATCTATTACTCACTTACATTTTTGATCCATAAAATAAATAATTTCCAGCCTTTGTATACTGTTTTATAAGTACTAGTTTAATAGAAGGCTTTCCAGAACATTTTAATTTTATTTCAACGACAGACCACGCTTAAAGCATGTTCAGCAACACACAAATAGCTTGCTTTTGTAACTCCTTGATTACCCAGTGTGAGATATTTATTTATTATTTATTATAATTTATCAACTGGAATAGTCCAATTTTCAATATATATAGGTTTTAAAAACCTTAACAGCATTAAGAGGAATAGATGACATAAACTGAAAAACAATATTTACAGGTGTTTGAAAGTGCCCTATTACTTAAAGGATATCTTATGTCTCCTTATCATAAAACTGAGGCTTAAATGAATAAGGCTTTAACCATATAACTAAAATCCTGCAAAGTAGATAAGACCATTATCTTGTGATGGTGAAAGGGTCTGTGTGTCCCAGTGAAACTTTATGATAGACACGTCATGATAGAGAAGCCAGACTAAACATGGTTCACTGGAAAAGGGAGTAGCAAGCCACTCCTGTGTTATTGCTAGGAAAACCTTATCTACAAAAGTAACCAGAGACATGTTGAGATGACACTGGAAGATGAGACTGTAAGTTCTGAAGATGTCAAGTATGTTACTGGGGAAGAGCAGAGGACATGTATGAGTAGTTATAGAGCTTATGATGAAGCTGGATTAAAGTAATCTGCTGAGGTGCTGGACGATGAAAGGAATGTCTGATACTGCACAAATACATACACTATTGGAACTTGGAATTTAAGAACTATGAACCAAGGGATACCTGATGTTGGTAAGGAAGAGATGACAAGAATAAACACTGACATTTTGGGATCAGTGAACTAAAATAGAGAGGAATGGGTCGGAAATAATCAAATCTTTTATTGTGGAGAAGAATATGGCAGACAAAATGGATAAGCCCTCATAGTTAATAAAAGAATACCAAAGTCAGTGCCTGGTTGCAAAGAAAAAATGCCAGAATAACCTCAAGCAGACTCAAAGGTGACATTTTCAATATTATAGTGAAAGTAGTTTAACTACAGACACTAAACATGAGAATGGCAACCAGTTTTATGAAATCCATACCACATTCTGTAAATTGCATCAAATAAGATGTAGTGTTAATCTTAGGTGATTGGACTGCAATGCTAGTTTTGAAACAACAATTAGAATAAAGGACAAGATTGGCTTTTGAGTATGAAATAAAACACAATATGACAAGGTAATTCACCTGTCATAGGAAACAGTCTCTTCCAACAACCTAAGAGATGGCTTTACATGTGGATATCACCAGATATGCAATAACAAAATCAGATTGACTATATACTTTGCAAAGATGTAAGGGCTCTATCCAGTCAGTAAAACAAAACATGGAACTTACCCTGGCTCAGATTTTCAACTTCTTATCACAAAGTCCAGAATTAAATTGAAAGAATAACAAGAAAAAAAACCAGAACTAGATATAAACTTGATAATATTTCAAAATGAATGTGTAGTGAAGGTGAACAGCTTTAAAGGATTTGGCCTTGTAGAGTGAATACCTGACCAGTTTCGGACAGAATATGATACTGAATGTGATATTGACCAGGAGGTGGTGACAAAATATGTTGCAAAAATAGAATGAAGATTAAAAATGGAAATTGGCTGTCTGCAGACATTTTAGAAGTCACTAAGGGAAGGAGGACAGCAAAAGGCAAAGAGGTAGGAAACTATGTCAGACTTAATGGAGAAGTTCAGAGAATAGAAATGAGAGATGAAGCACATTTAAATGAAGAGTTCATAGTACAGGAATAATTTAACAGAATGAGAAAGATTAAATCTATTCAAGTAGACTGGGGATTTTAAGGGAAACTTCCAGGGAAAATTGGCATGATAAAAGACAGTGATGAGATGTACCTAGGGAAAGTAGAAAATGTTCAGAAGACATGGCAGAAGTATACAAAAGAAATGTATAATAATGATCCTAACATTGCTGGCACATACAATGGTATGTTCTTTGATGCAGGCATAGACATCCCTGAGATCGAAGTTCAGTGGGCTCTAGAAAACCTTGTTAATAACAAAGATGAAGGAAGTGAATAAATTCAGTTTATTTGAATTGATAAAAATCATGTTGAATTATGCAGTTACAGAGTTACATGAAATCTGGCAACAAATTTGGAAAAAACAGTATCTGTTGTATTGGAAAAGGTCAGTTTATATTCCAGTCCCAAAAATTGTCAAATAGATGGACTTGTTTCACATGCTAGCAAGGTGATGCTCAAGATCCTGCAAGCTGGTTTCCAGCAATGTAAACACTGAGAACTGCCAAATGTACAAGCTGGTTCTGGAAAGAAGCACCAGAGATCAAATACCAACATCCGCTACATAACAGTGGAAACAAGGGGTTCCAGAAAAATATTTAGGTCTGACTTTGCAGACCATAAAAAGCTGTAGCACATTCTTACAGAAATGAGGATACAGGGTCACCTTATTTGCTTCCCAAAAAATCTGTATGCAGAACAACAAGCAAAGGTTAGAAACAAATATGGAACAACTGACCAGATCAAGGGAAAAGGAATACAACAGTGCTGTACACTGTCACTCTGTCACCTGACTTATTTAATTTAGCTGCTGAATGTATCATGGAATGTGCTGGTATAGATAAATTAGATGTTGGAATCAAAATCAGCAGGCGAAATATTGACAGCCTCAGATATGCAAATAATACCAGTCGGAGGGGTGAAAAGAGAAGAAGAGTTGAATAGCCTGTTGATGAAGATGAAGGTAGAAACTGCAAAAGCTGGTGTTAGCTAATGTTATCAATTCTTTGCAAATGGATGGAGAAGAAGTGGAAGCTGTGACAGATTTTATTTTACTAGCTTCAAAGAGCTTGGCAGATGATAATTGCAGCCATATAAGGAAATCTGTGGCAATTCTGGAGCAAAGTCAACACACTGCTAATAAAGATCTGTATAGTGATTGCTGCAGTTTTTACAGTAATACCATATAGCTGTAAGAATTAGATTATACATAAGGATGTACACTGGAAAATAGATGCATTTCTAAGAAACACATTTGATTCTCAACAGGCGTTAATAGCTTCCAAAAAAGAGTTTTAGCCTCTAACCCAGTGTCTAGTATTTTTTTTTCATTTTAACAACTTAATTGAATTACCGCTTAAAACATAGGCAAACATACATTTATATAAAAGAAAACAGACCATAATAACATATTCCCAGTTGAAAACATTATAAATAATGGCTGGGATTCATGAAGCTCGGCGCAAGGCTGGCGTAAGGCTTGTACCGGCCGTGCGGCGTATATATGGAGTAGTTGCGCCATATGCATATTAATGAAGGCGCGCAGCCGCCACAGCCACGGGCATAGGAAACGTGTGAGAGTGCAAGGGGCGTATCGAAGTTGCACAGGGAGGCGTGTCAATGTCGGCTGTCGAGGAGCAATTTATAATTATATTCCGCCAGCAATAGTAATCATACCTATCAGTGTCCATGGATACCGAAACGTATGCAAAGCATAGTCCCTGCGAACAGAAAATGAAGAATCAAGCACAAATGCACGGTAGGGAATAACGGGTCCCTACCCTTGAACAGATGACATGAAAACCGTGTGCCCGTAGTCCAACGTAGTGTTGATAGCTATACCATGTGGAAGTGAAACATATCATATGTTAGCGCGCCGCCAGTAGGTACGTCCAGTCCAACGGAGAGGGTCACCAGCCGACCCATAATGTGAGGGAGGGAACATAGCTGTGCAGATGGGTCCATAACAAAATACACAAGGAGAAATGTAGATATATGTAGTGACCGTATGTCTGAATCATATCCCACAAGTCATGTAATAGACACATACAAAAGGTATGTCCGTATTTCACATACCAAATGTGATAGGAAATAGCATACACATGTAAACGAAACAGAAGGAGCATATAAACAGCCATAACAATACGGACACATGTAGGCTGAAAGGAACAGTATGATCCGTACCGTCGACCAAGATTACCATCTGTCCCACTTTGTGAGTGACAGTCCCTCTGTGGGCAGATGTGTCCTGACACAAACATCTAAAACTGGCAAATGACCAGAGAATATAGGACATAATTGTTCCGTAGACGTCATGCAATAGTTGCATTAAACATATTTCACTGAACGTATATTACATAAATGTCATAACAAACAGAATAAGATACCGAAATGCTAGATATAGGCAAGAATTGTAAGTTCTATCTGCCGAACTGACCGTGGGTATGTGTCGGCCTGTAAAATATGCTGTGTTCACCGTAAATGTCACAGTAGGGTTGCCACCTTATCAAATGGCCAAAGTGGGACATGTTTGGTACAGACATCAGATTTTACAGGCCGACACATACCCACGGCCAGTACAAAGGACAGAACATAACTGTTTTGCCTACAGAAAAGCGTATTCTTGAAGGATTTTAGTTCCTTATTCTGTTTCTCATAACATTTAGGTATGTCAGATACAGAATAACTGTTTAATGCAACTATCACATAAAATATAAGAAAGAATTTTGTCCTAAAATCTCAGGACATTTGCCATGTTTACAATTACATGTCAGGACACAACTGCCCAAAGAGGGACTGTCCCTCGCAAAGTGGGACAGGTGGTAACCCTATGTCACACTGTGGCCAATTGAAAAGGTGGAAACACAACCGTCGACTGTGGGGAGGCATTGTCCACAGCAGTTGGACATGTGTAAGGAATAGCTTGGACATAGGAAAAGGTGTCATCCTACCAATGAGTACAACAGGCTGGCAAAATCCGGAAGGCAGCTGTATAATCCGAACGTGTATGTGACACAGTCGAACGGGTAGTACCCGGATACACCAACCAAGTAATGAAAGTGAAGTATGGGCATGTACCTATGTGCGTGAGATATAGCATGTGGAAAGCAAACATGGCAAGGTAGTCCACACAACCATAAAGGTACCCAACACATGTAGGGTAGTCAGTGTGTAACTCTGGCTGTATCATGGGCCAACAACCAAAGTAGTGCTCTATGGGGTGCGAGGAATTTGCGTGTGAGGGGTGGGTGTTTAATGGTAAATTCCTCAAAGGTGATACTGTGTCGTATGCAGAAAAGGTGAACTGGAGGTGTACGAGGGGACAGCGGGTGAAATGGAAAGAAACACAACCACATGTAGAAACAGCTGCAAGACAAGCAGACAGGCCATAGTGTAGAACACAATCCCACAAACATATGAATATGGAAATATACGAGACAAATGTATAGATACGTCACCATCACATACCCACAGATGGGTCCTGATGGAACTGGCCATAACAAACGCAACACACCTGGATGCATAATGGCCTACCCAGCATACCCTCCACAACACACAACCTGCCACCATACCAGAATGTCCACCAAATCCAGCCGTACTTGGTCCACTGGTTTGTTGCAGAAACAGCTACACACAGTGACCCCTACGCATATGTAGTAGGTATTGTCACCCTAGGCAGTGTCAGGATTGCAAACCATGTATCCCCTGCATGTAAAACCCCCTGCACGTTTTCGTGAAGCCAAAAAAATCTTTGTTATCTAACTTGTTTTGGTCTAGTCCAATTTTTGGGATATCCCTCATGGGATGACCAACTTGTGTAAATAGTAGAATGGGTATGATGACATGATGTCCAATCCAGTAGATATCTGGACACAAGTCAGAATGTGCAGTGGAGGTCCATGACACTGTCCAGCCCTAAGTGGGCATGCATAACCTACCACCCAGGATAAAATACCTTCCGTGGCCTTGCGTGTCCAGACACGAATAGGAGGGAGAATATAATGCACACATTTGCAAAATGGAAAATGACATGAGGGTGAGGAAGACACTGACGCAAACAGGTCAACCCTGATCAAGTGTGAGGGACACTGACTGCGTGCAGTCATGACTGACCATACCTGTCAACCTGTGTGAGCAAGATATCTGGACAGAGCTATGAATATAAGTGAGACAAAGGTCCAAAAACAGGGACAATCTGTAAAGATAGCTCTTAGAAACATAGACATTTGATAGAATAACAGTTTGCACATTGGCATTAATGTCTGGAGTATGAAGTCTGAAACCCAACTGTCTGTTAGTACGTTCTGACTGCAGTCTTTAATGCTGAGCTACTGCTGTGCCAGAACACAACAGCGTATTACAGAGGTCCGTGCCATACCAGTCAACTGTCCCAATATTCGCAGAATGACTAGGGTCACCACCTGTCCCACTTTGCGAGTAACAGTCCCACTGTAGGCAGTTGTGTCCTGTGAAAAAAATCAAGACATAGCAAATGTCGTGAGAGTTTAGGACAAAATTATTTTCTAATTTTCTTTAATAGTCACATAAAACAGTTATCTTATATATGAAACTTCTATATGTTATGTGAAGTAGCATAAGCAATTCAAATGTTACTAGAATAAGCTATTATATGTACATAAAAGGTTAAAGTTCTGTACTATGCACGGCTGTAGGTATGTTTTGTCCTGGAAAATCTGACATCTCTACAGAACATATCCCACTTTGGGCATTTGAAAAGGTGGCAACCCTAAGAATGACCACAGGTTCACCCCATAGTGTTGGTGTGTGCCTCCAACAATCTGCATCAGTGTGGTAAATAGCTGAGGATTGACGTCACTAAATAGTGGGAAATATCCTGAGTTTAAGACACCACAACCTGCAGAAAAGTCATGCTAATGCAAAACCTAGTATTCTATCAACGTTCTAAGCTTGTAAGAGCAATCGTTAAAATGTGTCCTTAATTGTCCCTCCATCATGTAGGTTTTGCACAGGTTTGGTGCTCTAAGAGGCTGAGAGGTATGGTCCTTACATATTTACAGTAACAACCCTTCACACTTGTGTAATGTACAACTGCATACCTGTAGTCACTTCATGTTCAAAATAATAATCCCCGTATGACTGTATACAGGTAATAGTCAAATGTGAATGGGAACACCCCTCACTGTGGAGTATGGACTGTAACAACCCCACCCATAATATGTAATGCCAACAGAATAAGCTGCTGACAGGTGCCCAAACACCTGTGTCTATAAACAGAGGTAAAACTTCAAAAAAGGGAGATAATCCCTGTCCATATGATTCGTCTGACATTTGAACTCGGCCAGGGAAGTTCCGTTCACCAGGTGGACAAGCCTAAACCCAGATCACTACATGAACACCCTGACAATCAAAGACCTGTATGTGGCTGGACTATATGCCTTGGTGTTCTGCATATCCTCGGAGTGATTAACAATGCAGCCGGAGTCCACAGCAGTAGGCAATAGGGAATGTGTAATATGTAGTACCGCCTTTTTCCCAGCAGGATAATGGATGCCTGTGTTGTAGATGAAGCGGTGAGGCATATGTTGATGTAGCTAAGTACTATGGGTATGCATACCAATGAGGGAGAACACCAATAGAATAGTGGTTCCGGCATCCGGCCAACGTGAATGCAGTCCTGGTTGACCTACGACCACTGCACATATAACTTGAAAGTGTAATGAATGCGTTTGTGCTGTACACACATTTAAATATTTAAAGGTGAACGTGTGTTTCGCAGCAGTCCATAAACTGGAATACAGATATGTAACTGTTACGGTCAGAATTATGAAAGTTCACGTAAGCACAATTATCTATGAAACATATGTAACCCACAATAAGGATATGCAAGTGCGCCTGAATGGTGTTTTCCCCACGTTCTATGTACATGGCTCATACCTGTTAACCCCGTAAAGTACGAAACTGGACAAAGCCATGACAACAACTGGTACAAATAGGGACAATCCCCAGATATTGCCCTAACAAACATAGAAAGTGGATAGAATAACAGGTGTGTCACTAGCATGGATTCTCTGAAGGGTATGAAGTCGTAACCTGAAATTTTTGTTATTATTTACCAACGTCAGTCTTTAATGATATGCCACTAACTTGCCAGATAGACTCAAGGTTATGAAAAACGGACCAAAGATAAGAGGCAAACAGCTGTACATGCAGTGGAAATCTGTACAGTTGAAAGGTATGATATGGAGATATATATACACATATATCCACAGACATAAACCAAAGCAAATTATGAGATGAGGAATGTACAGACATATGTATATATGTACATATATATATATATATATATATATATATATATATATATATATATATATATATCTATACACACATGATACATGAATAGATATATACACAACAAACATATGTCCCTGTACATGTAACACATGTACATAAATAGGTCATGGTATAGCTATTATGGATAGACAGACAGACATGCATGAAAGGAGAATACACCAATGCTTTCCAAACCATTGCCCAGAAAGTACCAGTGTGACAGGGCCTGCAAGTTCTACACGTTAAACATGAATATAGGTGTCCTTTGCAAGACCCCAAATATTGGGCTGGGAGTCGAACATACACCTAACTACACTAACACACTACAGCATGACGCATTTACAGAATGCGCTACCGAGATTACTAAACACAGCCGTCCCAGAGGCATACTTCTAGGCATGTGTCATCATCCGCACTGACAAGGACGCCGACAGGGATTGTATAGAGAGTGATCAGTCTGAAAGCATACAGACATATTACTGTCCCACGGTACACGTAGACAAACACACGGCAGTGGTGTGATCGTGGCAACGTAAGTTTTATGGTGCACCATGATAACATGACATAGTCACGGGATGCCCCACAGACAGTACACCCTTCAAGATAGTTGACCAGTAGGCATCCATCGTGACATTGAAAATGGACATCTGTTGCCTGGATGACCACCATAGCTATACAGGATGTCAACAGCCATGCACAGAGGGACATCACAGACACAAGGTGTCACTGGGCATGGCCACACACTTAGTAATACACGTCCGTTCGGACTGTACTGTGTGCCGATCTACACAACGGCGTACTGGGCATGCTCACACACTTAGCAGTTGCAAAGGGCTGTCTTGCATGCAGACGGAGTTTCAACTCGCAAGGGCTCAGTTGGGACTGTCATGTGTGTCCATCTACACAACAGCGTACTGGGCATGCTCACACACTTAGCAGTTGCAAAGGGCCGTCTTGCATACGGATGGAGTCTCAACTCGCAAGGGCTCAGTTGGGACTGTCATGTGTGTCCATCTACACAACAGCATACTGGGCATGCTCACACACTTAGCAGTTGCAAAGGGCCGTCTTGCATGCAGACGGAGTCTAGACATGGAAGGGCACAGTAAGGTATAACTGTCCCCATGCACAGAGCGGTCACACACATGCAGTGACCAGTACACACTCAGCTGCCATCACAGCTGTCACAGGTGCAGATCCCAGATGTACACAATGCAGTCTACACTGTAGCCCTCGAGACATCACCATGTCGTTGCTGCAGCAGTACACAGCCATACATTACCACAACACCGTATGACACATGACCAGTGGACTGTACAGAGGTCTACAGCAACTGTGCAGGGTACACATGTACTGACAGGGTTCCAACAAGTGTTATGCATTGCAAGTATACAACTATACATGACCAGGTCAGCTCAACACATACCAGGGGCCCCGGGTCTTACACAGCTGTGACAGATGAGTGTTGCTGTACACCAACGAACGCACATGTTTGGATATGTCAAACATGTGATTGTAGTGGATGTGTGCATGGACCACACACACAACACATATGTACATAGGTAAGCCTTTGCTGTCCCCCATGCAGAACAGTGGCCTAAGCAATCATACGCACGCAAATGGAAGGTGGGTCCATGTCTGTTGAATGCTCACAGTACAGGAGGTAGCAATGTTGACGGAGGACACATTCCCCTGTAGTAGTTGCCCATGACACCCATGATATCATACCACAGTCCATGTGTCGTGTATGTCAATGCACATATCCACCAATAGCAATGCATACAAACATGGCTACAGGAGACACATGTAGGACCTACGCACATGTACAATCTGTACTGTGCATGCAGCAACATTGCATGTGCAGTGGCCGATGTCCGTAACACAGCTGTGCCTAACTACAACATGCAGTCACAATGCAGCCCCATCATTGACACCTGTATATGGTGACATACAGACAGTACAGTTAGTTGTACATCACGTATGGAGGGATCTGTGTACATAAAGTGGTGATCCACCTGTGTAGATGTATGTGTGCCGGGGATGGCTCACAGGTGTGTCACACACCACCCTACCATGCCATGTGCAAACAGTATGCTATGTCACTGTTACTTGATGGTCATGACAACGCATACACAGTGGTCAGGTGTAACCAACTGTATGTCACATGACACCTGTATCACTGACATACTCCTGTGTGCACATAGCCACACAATTGCCAGACATAGCATTGGTACACATACTGCGGACAGTACCGCTGCATGTCTATCAAACGGATCATCATATGGCAAGTGTATCATTCCCAGCACTGCCATGTGTGTCCGCTTGTGTGACCACACATGCCACATATGGTGGGGACTACATCCCAGATGTAACACATACCTGTACACCTTTGTAGAGATCTGTACATACTGCAGTGTGGAAAGCATGAGGTCGGCAGGTGTGGTGCATCACACATATCGGCTATCCGTACACACATATCTGGTCAGCACAGTGTGCGTGTGTATGTATGTATGTATGGCTGTCTGGTGCTTGGTGTGAGGGTGTATGCTACCATACTGTGGAAACAGGATCACTAAACCCTCATGGTGATGCAGTCTACTACCCTGTTGATGCCATCAGTCCCAGCCATACTGGCTACCTGTGCATGTCCCTTCTCTGTGCCATGTTGTGTGGGTGCAAAGTACTGCGAGGGTGATGACCACATAGGCAAGGTCCACATGAACACTATGGGGTGTGTTATAGTGCTGTAGACCCCATGAATGTGGCCATGTTCCTGTACTGTGACAGGGTATTACTGCTACACAGTGTGGCCTTGTGCTATCAGGTAGCCTCTAATGTCATCATTGGCCTGACTGCTGTGTACAACCCCTGCACCATGTCAACATACCTGTAATGTTTCCTGGTATGTATGTCACATCTCTGTCCACTGTAGCCTGTTCAACTGACCACATGCTTCAGGTGCAGTATATGTGCGTACATCTGTGTCATGTTCGGACATCTGTGTCATGTTTGACTGTCCAACAGTCAGGTTGAGGGTACGTTTAGCATGCTGATATTGCCATACATGCCTGTGAGTACTCCAGTTACACATGGGGGACTGCAAACACTGCTACCTGTAGGCACATGCCAGTACACCATAGGAGGGAACGAGGGCATTACCAACATGATGTTACTGTTGTAACCGAGACACATACTGTGAACATATCACAATGCATGCTGCACCTAGACTACATGGTATGGCTGGTGCATGTTGACAGTACACCACTGATGTCAAATACACATCTCTCAGTATTCACACATGTCCAATGCAACATACACATCCCTCAATATGCATACACAAGTAATGTTAGATACACCTCTCACATCTCAGTATTCACACACGACCAATACAACATACACATTCCGCAATATGCATACACAAGTAATGTTAGATATACCTCTCACTATTCTGTTCACCCTGTGCATCAGACCATATGAGCATATCCCTGCACCAATGGTGTGGATGGCAGGGATGCGGCACAGGCTTCATCTTATGCACAGGGTGATACTGTTTGTCAGGGACATAGGCTGCTCCAATGGATGACATCATGTGTGCGGGTAAGGCACAGTGATTTGAATGGACATGTCTGTTCCGTATGCATGTGGGTGTTGTGGAGCCCTACAGTTGTGTTTGCTGTGTGCGTGTATGTGTGCACACAGTTCTGTCATTTGTGAGGCCTACACAAGGGTATTATGGACAGCTCCAGATTGTACAGACCAGGTTGTACAGCTCACTGTGACCGGACATGGCCACATGTCCTGTGCCTGCTGGGGGTTGCACGGGCACTACCAGGCAGAGGTACAGAATGGCTACTGTCTGACGACACATGGCCACTGGAACCATGTCCCTGCCAGGAACATCCAGGGCTATGTCCACGTGGCCTGCTGTGACCTGGTGTGGACATCGCAACACCAGCTGCACCGCTACTGCTACCTGCACTATGGGAGTGGCCATGTGAGGTGGCACGCTCACATTAACCTGCACTAGGTGGTGTAGCTGGCCTACATCCATGTGTCCTACCAGATGTTCCAGCACAGACAGCTCACGCTCATGGATTGCCATGCCATGGTCGAGGATTCTGACCATGTCACCAAATCGCCTGTCCAGAACATCAGCAAGCTGCTGTTGAGCACCTGCCAATGCCTGGATGTTGTTGTTTAGGGTACTGATAGCAGCCCTCTGCAGCCTCTTCCCTTCTCTGTTCTGCCATTCAGCACATGCCTGTGCTGCCATTACAGTCTGGAACATGTGTCTGGTGATCCCAGCTGCTGTGCTATGTCCTGCAGGTGCATGTCTGCCAGAGGTCCTCCTACAAGCAGCACCAGCCACATGCCTGAGTGGCACATCTGCAGTCAGTATACTGCCACCATGGTGTGGAGACACACCTTCTGTAGCCACCACACGTTCCTGTTCAATGCTAACAAATGCTGACTGTCCTTTCTCTATGGCCACTGTAGATGCGGTATGTGTTGGCAGCTGAACTGTGTGTGGGGAAGAGGGGGACATAGCTGGGATGGCAACCGTTGGCACAGATTCCGTCCCTGACATCCCTGCCTGTACCTCGTGCATATGTTCATCACTGTTAGCATCTGTGGGGACACTATCAGATGGACCGCAGGAGGGTAACGCACCTACATCACCTGTGAATGCAAAGAAATACTCTACATTACAATAGACACACACACACACACACACTGACACACCAACACACACACACACACACTGACACACCGACACACACACTGACACACCATGCATGTGAGATGACAGATGGCATGCAGCATGCTTGTGATACAGCTGACAGCATGCAGCTCAGACATCAATAGTGCTTGTAAGCATACCCCCTGGAATGCACACTACAGCAGGCAGGTGTCATATCATTATCCATGCAATGCACACAATCATGGTAGTATGCATGCATCCCCGTGATACACCATGTGGACCAGAACAGGATAACAGTACACATGGCTGACGTGACCTTGACATGTAATCTGCTGACATGTTCATTAACATGCATGCATGCCTGACACAATGGTGTCGTGACACATGTACAGCATCGTACTGGGTATCACATTGCGGTGTTGTCCATATGCCCTACAGATAGAATGCATGTTGAGCAAATGTGCATGGGCATGGTAGGGGACTGAGCCATCTACATTGCTGTACAGTGTGATGTACAGACACTATGCCATTGCATGGCATCATGAGGCATCTATATTGCTAAACAGTGAATGTTATGTACACATTGCATATCCAGAACTGCATGCATACCCATGACATACCTGTGGATTGTGACCTACGATGCTGAGGTGTACACACCCAACCATGCTGTGTCATGTGACAGGTCACTGGAGGACATACAGATGACACCCCTGCACAATGACTACAGAGTGTTAGCTGCCTGGCAACCAGGTCCACACATAGCGGACCTGTCACGTCACCATTTCACACATGACATTGATGTACCACACACACATGGTGCACAGCTAAGAGTGATGTCCTACGGCAGGGGGAAAAGTGCAGTTTTTGTGGCCTGGTGTCACTGTCAGTGGAATCTATGAAGGTGACTACCGTCATGCTATGACACAGACATCATGTTCAACACATCTTATGAGGTACATGTCACTGACACCTCCACTAGCTGTGCACAGGCATTTATATTGTGCAGTGTACCACATCACCTGTACAATCAGTATAGTACGGCTGTACTTGGACCATGTGTGGACAAAGTGGGACAGGCCGTATCCACATCCTGTCTTCTGTGTGGCTACATGTCTCTGGCCATCCCCCATGGCCATGTGTGCACATGTGTTGGTCATGTATATGATGGCCGTCTATCACACATGTCTGTGTTGTCCCATATGACATACACCCATAGATGTTGGTTATGTCACCATCCACAGGGCTATGCAGACAACAGGTGTATGTGTGGTATGTGGGGTATGGGTTATGGGAAATTGTGACAATATTGCAACCAAAATGCTACGTGTCTCAGACATGTCGAATGGAACATCACAATGTGTGAAACCATTGCAGGGGCATATAACACAATGGTGACACCTGTGGTCTGTCCATATCACTGCTCACTGTGCGGTACTGGTTTGTGTACCACACATTTTGTTCCACTGTATAGTACATATGCCTCCATTGTAGAACACCTCCACTGTTGTATGCACAGCTGGACACACATGTAGCAATGACAAATACTGTAGTTTCATGTCTGTGTATCACTTCAGTTGTATATATTGCACATGGGTGGTCTGTGTGGATGATGGGTGATGCGACCTGTATATCCATGTATTAACTGGCCACATGGCGAATAGATCTATGCTTTGACATGCCTGATACTGATGATAGACACACCTGCAATGGACTCTTGTCTGTGCGGCACGCCAGCGGTACCTGTATAGGGTGACATAGCAGTATGAACATTATCCATGACTGTATGACAGCCGCAGGGTGCACAGTGCAGGTTAACACATTCGCCTGTACAATAGCATATAGTCAGCACATGTGTGCATACCATACCTCTCAATCTCTTAGAACAATAAATGTGGACAAAGCCTACTATGATGGGGGACATATAGGGACAACTGTGACATATTGCTGTTACTAACCTGGATATTTGATAGACCAATAGGTTTGCATGCACATGGGTTTGCAACGGAATGTGCAGTCGTAAACATAACTGTATGTCATCATTTAATGACTCCATTCCTCAGCTATTTGCCAGAAAGGGACAGATATTAAGGGGAACACACCGACAATATGAGGCAGACATCTGGACATCCTGCAAATACCCGTACAGTTCAGAGGTATGGTGCATACACAGGGTAGCATAAAGCATGTGTGTCCACATACCTTGCATATGTATACACTGACACATGCACGTACGTGGGATATACTGGCCATATGTTCAGTACTGACTTATCAGACACCTCCAGGCTCATTGGTTGGGAGACACCCACCTCCACGATGGCAGCTACTGTTTGTGGGGGCTGATCCAAGGGTGTTCCCAGACTGGCCAGTAGCTTGTCTGTATGTGTGAGTGGAGGCTGGGTTCGTGGCCCACCACCCATACCACCTTGTTCTCTGGCGATTGCAGTGGCACGCTGTTTTGCATGACATATAAGGTCCGTGCAGTGTCTGCGCACCTGCTGGTAGGTGCGGTTGTGGCCGCCCATCTCGTTGACTCTCCTGCGAAGATCCTGCCACAGGTCATCCCACTGCTGTGCATGCTGTGGCACGTGGGTAAATAACACCTCATAGTTCTCATGGAGGTACGGTATTACGACATCATCCTTCTGTCGGCTATATGCTGGTAGGCGTGTACGCGGCATTATCTGTAAGACATGATGAAGGTGACAGGTCACATTTACAGACATGTACAGTGATACTGCTGCACATACATTCTAGTACATTCGCACAGTTATCTTTGCAAATCAACATGACACTAACACGACTGGCATGTATGTGTCCCACACATGTAACACCCAGTATGCATTGGATATCATCCCCATATATGTGTGTCACCTCATTAGTGTTCCTACTGCATGTGATGTCAGTCTCCATGTGGACATGTCTGTTTGCATGCACTGGTGTTCTTACCTATCTACTCATGCCTGATGTATCCACGGTAATGCTGTTGACCTGGATGCTGTGGATATGTCACATATCACAGACACAGCCTTACTGGACTTGGGCAGTGACAATGCACCAAGTACGCATGGAAACCTGTACATGCATCTGTTTTTCCATGGACATCTACACTGCACAGCTGTTCAACATCCTGCCACGGATCACCTGTGTTGCACATGTGATAGACATGGGACAATGGCTAGTCGGACGTCATTCGCAGGTAAGGTTATCAGCTATAGCATGTACGGGCTGGGTTTCCTAGCTGTATCCGACACCCATTACGCCACCACGAGGGGCATCAGTAACACATTACTGATCCAGATAGATGATACTACATCTACCATATGGCCATGACACTATGTATGGCAGGGATGATATGTGCAGCTATGTGGACAGGGCTGCATGGTATGGCGGGAGTATGTCACAGGTATGGCACAGGGATCTGTCCAGCATGTGGCCATCCTAGTCGTAGGATGGTGGTTGTCCATGACCTATGTCTTTCAGATCAGGCTATGGACATGTAGCATGTCTAACAGCATAGTGTGGCATATGTCTGTATGCAAGGTGGATAACATGCTGCATACTGGAGGTGAGTATTGTGGGGGCTGGTATCAGCCATCCATGCATGGGCCCTACCCCTGGTGGGTGATGTGTATTCCAATATTGGTCACACGGGTGCTGTGTATGCCTGTCCAATGATCTCCGTGCTCATGGATACCACCCTGTCATGTCATGGGTACCTTGGATGACTACCTAAAGGGCCAGGGACATGTCTCCAGCTCAGGGAGGTGTACTACACTACACCATCCCTAACACAGTGTCCATACTGTTGACCACAACCTAGGTGTTTCTTAATGGGTACGGGGGTATTCCCCTAGTGGTGTCATTGCTGATATCATCCACCAGAATGTGCACATATGTCACACACATCACACACACAGCCCATTCTGTATGTTGTTCACAACACTGTGACAACAATTGCCGATAGGTCATGGCCATTCACATCATCACATACACAGATGGCTGACATTTGTCTGTGTGGTATGGGCTACAATGCGGGTGGGGTACAACACATTAACCCTGGTTTACTGTAGCTGACACCGTGTGCTATGCACATGTCACTGTAGCACCTTTGGTAGTTGTGAGTCTGTTAACAGGCCACTAGTAGAACACTCCTGTGACATACACAGGCATCTGTAGCCAAACATCCGTACTGTCTTGTACATCTGTACTGCTAACATCTACATTGATAATGGTTCATGGACCTGCAGACCATACCCGGCAATTTTCTGATGAGGTGCCACCAATCATGACTGTTGTCAACACTTGTGGGTTGATAGTATACAACACCCTATCTGTAATGTATGGGCATGCTCAGCACTTGTTCAGAGCTTCTTGGAACATTATGAGATACTGCTTAGTTTAGCACCCATTTCACACCAGTCCTCACAGGCACACTGTCTGTCCATACATTTCCAGCTTGATAACTGTACAACAGCTGTCATACACACATCACTCACATACCTCGTGAGACATGGTGGTTTCTACGGCCTGTCCACCTGCCACATACCACTTATATACAGGCATGTCCAACTGGCACGTACCAGTGCTATTGCCTGTCACTATGATGACTATGTTGTACATGTGGCAATAGAGCTATTCTCATGTCCACAGTCAATGCACACCTCCCAACATACAACAGTACAGCCTGTGGGGGGGTGCACATATGCAGCCCTGCTTTGGGTTATACTGTCACCAACCCTGACTGCACCTGACAGTCATGTGGGGTTGTGCAACATTGGCAATGCACCCCACACATCACATGGTCCCACATGATCCCCACCACAGGCAACACATATGGAGACACCTTGTACAGTACCCCTCCATACTCTGTGTGGGCAACAACGACAGCCCACATCGCCAAACACAACCACACCAACCTATAGCCCACAGACACGTGTGCCCATCACATACAGCCAATAGGGTATCATAACATACACAACACACCTGTCTTAGGTGACTGTCGGCAGTCACACTGCTGTCCCACTCAGCAGGCTACTCAAGGCGATAGTCACTTACATCCTGCTGTCCAGTAACTGGTTCTGCAACATAACCTATGCACACATGCCACAAGTCAGCAGGTACGATGTGACTCCCCTTCCATGTTTGTGTGACTGAAGTTGTCACTCAGGGCACAGACTACGTGTGCAGGGACATGCAATAGCCCACCAGTGTTGTCCCCCTGATGGTGTGGTCCATGCCCTGGGAAGCATTTTGCGGTCATCTGGACCTGTTACCACTGTACTACGAACGACTGTGTCACTCCCGACAGTTGTCCATGCTTCTGCTATCATTCCACAGGCATCTAGTATACGTCCACTTTGACAGACCTGGCCAAACAACATGATGCTGTGGCACAATTGACCTGCACCTGTCAGCCCTGGGAGTACGGATCGCATGTTGGACTCTTGCTGCTTTTATACTGCCTGTCTTGCACAGTGCCCAATAACAGTCACCACCAGAATGTGAACTGGCTAGCGAAGCATGTGGTCATGTCACACAATGCTTGACATCATCCTCTGTGATGCACGCAGGCAAGGCACACCTGATACTGCACCACTGCAATATCTCTGCAGTGACAGGGACCTGCCTCTTGGCTCTGCAGAGCACACCTGCAATGACTGGGTATAGACAGACCATACCTCTCAGGCATGTACCTGGACTGGCACACCCACAGCTGAGGTGTCCCCATATTCCACTATGTTGTACACACATCCCGGCTGGTTACTTCGCACAATGCGTCACAGGATGCATATAACTGTGTCCGGAACTACTGCTGCTACTAATGTGAGACTGACAGTAACCCACACTTAACTGTGATAGCTGCACATGTACTGGCACATTAGGCATACACTGTGCTTGAGTCAGAACCTCCGCTCAGCTGGTTTGACCCATACACCACCTCCAAGACCAACAGTATCCTTGACATGGACACTACCAACATGTGACTGCTGTTCCACACCTGCAGTTATCCCCTCATTGGTGGAATCCGAACATCTGCTACCCACCCTTGTTAGCCACATACCGGCACCACACACTTCACGGCATACACAGTAGATGAGTACTACAACACCAACTACAGATGTCGTATGACAGCGGTAGTTGTTGTCGTGACACACGTGCAGGTGGGCAATGCACATGCAAACACTGAGACATACCCCAGTGCACTTCAATAGCATGAACACAACAATGTGGTTCATGCTATTCCACACAGAGCCATGCTGGTACACACCAGAATACAGACGACACTCTGGGGGTGCAGTCCCACGGACATACTTTACAACAACAGGTGGGGGCTGTTACACAGTGGTGTACATTCCCATGGGTGGGGTGACTCACTGGTCAGCCTCGGTAGGGCCACAGGATCCCACATCACATACACCATAACTAGCTACGTACACATTACTGCGACACATTCCGAGATGTACCACAAGGCATTATGGTGGTATGTCAGTAGTCATAAGCAATACCCACATCTGCTCACACATACAACTGTTCCTCTGGAACATGACAGTAACAGGTGATGTTGGCAACATGCTGTCTGATGGCTTCATTGCTAACATTACACCCTCTCACTCCCTGCAGGGCCACATTCCTTGCAGGTACATTGCGGTGTACCTGCAGTCACACCTACACAGTACTGACCTGCACTCTATATGTCCTAGGACACAGGCCCCTTGTCACCCTGCAATATCCCAGGCTATGATGTCCACAGAACTCTGAACAGCATGTCTCCCCACTGGGACACCATATTCAGTAATAGCCTTGTACCAGACATTGTGGCCCCTGACTGGCACACAGTGACAGTAACACTCCTCACAGGTGGCGCCACACTGCACGACTGGGACTATTGCCCTACACACCTCACTGGACTGTTATGCATGGCTATAGGGCACATCATCATGGACATCATTCGTCGAGTCTTTGTTGTACTCCAGTCCTTTGATGACAGCTGGATTGGTCTTGTTGGGGCCACAGCATGCCTCCTACACCTGTTGAACACCTTTCCTACAGTCGCCAGAGTAGTTGATGATGACATGGGTGTCCACACAGCCTGCATTGTCCTCTCGCTGCCATTCAGCACCGTTCTCCATTCTGGTATTGACTACATACACATACACCTGCACATCACAACATATGTCTCCGGATGTTATGCAATGTGGCTAATGGATGGGACAGACACACTGAGGGTGGCATACCATATTACATACTGCAATCCAGTTACACTTGACTTACCACAGTCGTCAGTCATGGGGCCCTCATGTTCGGTATATGCTTCCCTGAGGTACAGGCTACCACTGAGGGGACTTCCCTGCTTAGCTTTACAGACCACTGCATACCCAGTGCCATTGTTGCTCCACCAGCTGATACAGACCCCATCCATACGGGTGTCACTGTGACAGATACCGATATGAACATCATGGCCCCTACCTGCATGACACTTGGTGTGAACATAACCTTTGCAGTACACCATCCTCCCACTGGTTATCACATAGGTGTTAGTCCCCTACATACATGTTGCATTGTACATGTTTGTAAGACACATGTATGTCGCACACACTCCTGTGATTACCACATTGCCACTGTGGTGTGGATATCCTTCTACATGTTCACGCATGTCTGTACTGGGTGTGTAGCTGGCACATAGGCACCCATTGTACCTCTGAACACCGGACGTATACACACATCCATGGGTACAACACCCCACGTAGGGTGTACCTTACACAACAGCTTTACATAACGCAACATTAAAATGCCATGATGTTTATTGAGCTACAACTGTCAATGTATGCGGTTTATGTACAGACACCACGTCTATACACATTTGCAGAGAACATACTCAGGGGTGACATCTGCTGCAAAGACAGGGCCCATGTCTGCAAATATGTTTATGGATATACTCCGCATACATGACATACACAATAGCCTCTATGACCATGATGCTCATGGATATGTGCACACATGCGACTGTGTGTGGCATGTGCTTGGGGGCTGCATTCCCAGACTGGACACTCACCATGCTTTGGGACATGATTCCTATGTACATCACGCATGGACAGTCAGTAGCAGTATTCATGTGATACCTTGCTTGCTGGATGGTGGACACATGTACACCAGGGATCACTGCAGTGGCTGTACTGTGCAGTGATGCAGGTTACACATGGCTCTTCTGTTCACAGGACACTACCCTGGAGAGGTGCCACTGATGTGCACACTGTAGTTGTTGTTACACATTGACTTGCCAGACTGCATGGTACCCCACTATGAACCTGTGCAGCTATTACATGTCCTTTGTGCATGGTTACTGGTATAGCCCTTCCAGTTAGATTGGCTGTCACGCTATTACAATGTCCCGTGACTATGGGCCATATGTATACTGTTATTGTACACGCCAATCATGTTCATGTTTGTCTGTCACATCTCTTTTGCTATTCTAGTATGGGAGTAATGTTTGCGTCCTTTGCAAATGCACAGAGTGGAGTACATAGTTATTTCATCATAACTGTTTATACATATCTTAATTACATACTACTCACATCACTATATGATACCTTTGTTATGCATCATATGCCTGTTCTCCTGTGTAACATATCTGATGTATTAATCTACTGTACTATACATTACACGTTTTACATGGTATCCCATAATTCAACCATTACTTGCACAGAGGGTCCACCTTGAACATGTCATTGACGTTATATGCCCATACAAATGCGTACTATTACAGTATATCTACATATACTATCCCCTGCTATGGCACGTACGTATTGGACATACCCTGCCACTGATGGCGGGTCGTATGACATTGTTCTGTTTAACGCCATCAAGTTGCATCCCTTGTGGTGTCTGTGCTGTTTACCGTGTGGCCCACTGCT
Organism: Protopterus annectens; assembly: GCF_019279795.1. NCBI lineage: Eukaryota > Metazoa > Chordata > Ceratodontiformes > Protopteridae > Protopterus > Protopterus annectens. The sequence continues at coordinate 282,598,625 of NC_056741.1, forward strand.
GGACGCACATCTTCTACAAGCATTAGTACGACCAGCGAGACATCACTACATAAATACCATTCCCCACTTTATGCATGGCGGACACTGTTAATTACTGCAAACCAGGCTATGCATACACTGACATTACGTAATACAGAACATACTATGCATACAGTTAGTGTTATACATACCTTGATATCATTCTGGTGTTTCATCTCTATCTCGCTCTTCTGTATCACTCTTTCAACTGTTGTACGGTATGAGCATACAGTTTGCATATCTGGCAAGTCATCCTTATATACGTCTGTACCTGCAACATGTGGTTTACTGCCGCCAATTGGTGGTCCGGTGTGACTAATTACATGCACTTCAGCTGTGCAGCTACTCCATTCGCAAATTACGCGGCAGCAGTGGGGTATAATTGAATCCTCCACCTGGGCGTTGGCCATTTGCCCTGCCTTCGGGGACACGGCCTGTATTGTGTTTTGTTGTGTGTAATTGCAACTGCTTTGTGTAGAGCCAAGTCTATTTTGGGCTCATGTCCCCTGTGGATTGTGTGTGACGGCTTGAGTATGTGGTTCTACCTGTGACTGTACCTGTCATCCCACCCATCTGATAAAGGACTATTGCAAACACCTGTAACATCGCCGTTTGTTCCGTTATACGACGGATACAATTTTGCATGGCGCCTTTAAATGTCTCTCACAAGGTATGTCAACGGTTCATCAGATGTAATTGACTAACTAGATGTTTGGGCTGTGGTTACGGTCTGTATTGCTATTGTTTACAGTGTGGGGGATGTAGGCGGGTGTACGTAGCATATACGGTTTTGTGGGGCTTGCATTTCTACGTAGTCCATATATATGTGTGTGGGCCCCTTCCCTAATTACAGTGCTATCACTTAATAGACTTCTATTATGGGAATTTACTTTGGGCCGTTGTTAATTGGTTTCTATATGGTATGCAGGTGTGGTTGATACTTCCATATCTCCGGATGTATGGCGATATGTGCAGGGATATTTGTAAATGAATGCTATCCCGTGTATGTCTGTCCCAGATATTTGCAGTCATTGCAGTGGTGTTGGTGTCAGACCCTCTGTCACATGGCTTGCCACCTTTTCATATGGCCATAGTTGGACTCTTGTGGGTCACACAGTGGTGTTTACAGGCTGACATATGGCCACGGTCAGTACACAGGATAGCACATACTTTTATCCTCATTACATACCTATTGTTCTTGGTCCTTCACTACTTATCGGTTTGCATGTAACATTTCCATTTCTTACATACAGGCATGAGTATTTTCTGCAACTATTGCATATTATGTGGGACATACTAATGTCCTACACTCACGGACAGTTGCTCTTTCTAATGTTTCATGTCAGGACACACCTGCCCGGGGGGGGGCTGTCCCTCCCAATGTGGGACAGGTGTTTATCGCATGCCTACGGATAGCTATACCCACATCTACTGTAATCATCTACCTCCGAGTTGCCACCTACAGACACACTATGCGGACACACACACACTTTAGTCACACGGGAACACACATGGCACCCTCAACACACACATACACAGGCTACATCACTCACAACCACAGTTGTACATGGTACCTACATGGACCGCAGCGCTGACAGCGGTGAGTACATGTCCTTACTATCGTCCTATTGCTCGCGGTTCTACTGTTCCAGTACTTTGTTCTTTCTGTCTTTCATCCTCCTGGTTACGCGTGTCGGTGTGTGACACGTTCCATAGTTGGCGGTATCTCGTTTATTTGTACCGCAAATGTGTTTAGAATGTTGTCGACCTATCTATATATTTGCAGATGCCAGTGACCCCTTGTATATCAACATATATCACACTATCACCCTTTCTATCTGTATTATATATGTATGTATGTGTATATATATATATATATATATATATATAAATATATATATATATATATATATATATATATATATATATATATATATATATATATATATATATATATATATATCTCGGACAGGGGTGGTGACAGGCATGCTACGCCTTTCATTGTGTGTTTGTCAGTGTATATTGTGCTTCCTGGACTCCGCACATTTGTGTCTGTACCTGTCACATTACACACTTGCCATAGGTTAAGATTACCTCCTATCCCACTTTGTGAGGGACAATCCCTCTTTGTGCAGTTGTGTCCTGCAAAATATTTGTGAACATAGCAAATGTCCTGTGACTTTGGGACAAACATATTCCCTATAGTTTATGTCATAGTTGCATGACACACTTATTCTGTATCTGACCCACCTACATGTTACAGGACATGGAACACGTACCTGCGACCATTACTAGACTATAAGCCTTTTATCTATGCAAAACACTGTTGTTCTGGTTTTCGTCCTGGCCAGGTGTGTGTCGTCCTGCTGACATCTGGCGTATGTCCCACATTGGTCATTTGAACTGTGGCAACCCTACCGTACGTACATCTTGCCTAGCAATAGTGTTGGGTGATTGTGTACATGACTGCCTGTTCGACTCCTGGCAGTGGTCATTTTACCCTTCAGAGCAGGCGCTATTTGTTCAGGGGTGACTAATGCTGGTGTCACCTGTTCTGTACATCATTGACCGTGATCTGCGCAGTGGTCGGTGACACTTAGCCCTGTTTCACGCATATCCGTATAGTCGTATTTAAACATCGCTTACCAGCTGTGGGCAACGCTTATTCCCGCTAACTTATGCTACCCATATTCTGATGACCCGCATCCAGAATGCATTACCCGTGCCGTCAGGATTATGTTACATCCCTTGCGGGACGTGGGACCGGGAACATGCACGACAGTCACTGCATGTACCACTTGGACATCTGGGGGTTGTACATGAATTATGTCAATTTGTATGTGCAGTACACTGCAGCAGTTACTCCACACTACACTCACATGGATGACTCCGTTAGTTTACAACTTGATGGGTCCAGTTAATGGTATGTTTACTGGCTGTACTCCAGCACTGGGTATGCATATTACAATTAGGTACACCCGATAATTTGCTACGCCTTCATACGACCGTGGATGCAGCATGCCGGGGTGGCTAATGCCTGTCATGGGTACATCCCCTGCCTTGACACTACATCCATGATTACATTTTGTGGAGCCCCTCAGTAACGCAGTGAGTAATCCGTGATGACTGTGTGTAGGACAGCGCTTACACAGATGTGCTCTCGCGATTGCCTCTGCTCCAGTATGCGACAGTTGCTTACTCGATGTTGTGGCGACGGGTGTCACTGTTTGCCCCGTTTGGTGTTTTGCCTCTGACAATCGGGCGTGTACCTACCGATGTACCTGGGAACCTATACACACAGCACCGACAGATGCTGATGGGCGCATCTACTGTTCAGGTGTTGACAGTTCCATGTTCCTATGGCTGTTGCGTGTACAATGTTTGAGGGCTGCCTATGTAGGATTCCACAGTGGGCCACCTATACATCACAATTTACAGGTAGTCATGTTTGTGTGCCATCCATGTTACTGTGTGCAGGTGGGGAGGGGTGTCAGTCTGTGGGAGCCTACACTGTCAAGGTATGTGCTATACGTTCCCTCTTTGCCAAGGCGTAGGCATATTGGGCACGCCTCCGTCTGCCTACTGGGGCTGGCACAGTGTGTCCGTGGTCTGGATCCCTCTGTGCCTGTGTTGGCCTTGGCACTTGCGGTGGGCTGTGAGGCCCTCCCCCATTATGACCCTGCTGCAGCTGCTTCCGCAGGATCATATTATGTAACATGGCACATACTATGAAGATGTGGGCACACATGCCTGGAGAGTACTGCAAGGCTCCACCAGAAGTGTCCAAGCACCGGAACCGTGATTTCAGCATCCCGAACACATGCTCTATGATGATTCTGGTTTGTGTGTGTGCCTCATTATGGCGTTCTTGCATTGGTGTGTATGCATTTCTGATGGGGGTCATCATCCACGGCTCCAGTGCATAGCCAGCATCCCCCACAAGGTGATCTTGTGGGATGTCCCCCCTGACAAATACCTGATACAGCTGTGAGGCATGCCAGATATGGGAGTCGTGGTAGCTTCCAGGGCTGCCAGCACACACATCCATGATAATGCCCTGGGCATTGCACACGACCTGGCAGTTGATGGAGTGGAATCCCTTGTGGTTTATGTAGCGCCTACCATACTCACCGGGTGGTGACTTAATTTGTATGTGCGTGCACTCTATCGCACCCAGTACCTCCGGGTAGTTTGCCACACGGTGGAAGTGACGCATATTGCTGGCCAACTCCTCCTGAGTTCGGGGGAAGTGTATATGCTCATTTGCATGTGGTAACATGGCATCCAGGAACTGGTGTAGTACCCTGGATGCCAATGCCTGTGAGATCCCCATTATATCTCCAGTTGGCCTTTGAAAGGTACCTGTGGCTAGTATTCGCAAGCTTACACATACCTTCGTGTCCACTGGGATGGGTTCCCCTCTGTTGTTTCTGGTTCTCAGGCGTGGCCGGCACAACTCTACTATTTGCTGTAAGATGTCCCTGTCCACCCTGTAACACTCTACTATCTCCAGATCATGTAGCCCCTGGTAGGTTACCCTTGGTCTGAACACTCTTCTCCTCCTCTGAAGCCTACGGTGGTTGTCGGCATCATCCTCCACAACACCGTCGGTCTGTAACACATGCTGATGAATCACAGCTATGGCAGCTTCCAACATGTACATTTTAAAAGTTCCCTGTCTGTTTACACCTATGGTGTGGTGTTTGGGAATACACAGGTGTGTGTTGGGTGCTTTCACACTTTATACTGTTTTGCTGTGAACACTGCTGATGTCATAGGGTGTGTATGTACGATCGTGGCTACAGGGTATCTTCTATGTTTTATTTACGAAACCGCTATTGTGCTGCCTTTGGTGTTGCATTACATTTGGATGCCGTGAATTACTTCCTGCCCTTCCATTTACATTTGTGCATGTTACACCTACCATTTGCTGGCATGCATCCAGCTGCCTGCTTTCATTTATACTTTCCTAGATCTGGCTTATCTTGCATAATGTGTGCTATTGCCGATCTACTGTGGGTTTGCTTTGCTCTGCTATGACAGTTCTCCTATCTTTGCATTCCAGGTCCTCCACACCTTTCTTTGCAATCCTATGCCTCCCATATCCTGTTTTGCAGGTTTCTGCATGCAGGCTTGTCTACTGCCATCGATTGGCCGCCGTGTGTTGATTGGTGTTAATTGCTCATTAGTACGCCAATTACCCCGCTTCGGCATTTCCTTCTTTTCTTCCCCTGACCTTCCTGTTTGTGCTATTGTTCACAGCATGTGCATCCGCTTACCGGGTTTCGGGCACGAGTTCATCCCCGTACACATGCGCTTTCGGGCACCGTGTGTGCTCTCAGCTAAACGGTTCTATACCCTCCTCCCCACCCCCGTTCTTCAGCTTTGCTTAGCAACAGCCAGGCCAGATTTGCATTGCTCCAATGTGCTTACTGATACGGTGGCACACCCCTCTGCTGATGTCATGTATCACCTTTGATACACTCCTCGGTGTTATAGCGCTGCGCCATCAGGTACATCCTTAATCCGGTGGGACGTTTGCGATTCAGTATTACCTGCCTCATTTGCATGGCATTGACTACTAATTCATAGTTACAGCACCAAACACTGTCGCGGGCCCCTGGCAACCCTTACGCCTTGCTTGTGGTGTGCCATGCCTACCATTGCATATTATGGTGCAATCCTAATCTGTCTTTCATTGCGATTTTCTGCCATTTTTATATATTTCCTTTGTATTCCTGTTTGCACACACATGCCCTGTGGTTGTACTGTGCATTACTGTGAACATGACATTAAATGTTGTTTTTTAGGTGTTGTGCATCTTTTCTTGTGCCATTGGCTGTGTATTTGTCCATTGGCATATGTGAACTTTGTAATACGTGCGTGTGGTCCGCTTCCATAACTCCAATGTTCTGTTTGGGAAAATGTAAACCGTGTTTTTTGGTTTACATTTTCATGGGCTTGCACTACGCCTGCACCACTTCGTGAATTTCTGTATGCCTTCATTAGCATGGTGCGACACTGCGCATGGGGTGATTTGCATACCTATGCTGAGGGCTGCGTAGCTCTGGCGTATGCCGGTAGTGCACGTGGGATTGGTTCGTACCTGAATCGCTCGGTGGACATATTTGGTGTTATGCTGCCTACGCTACGCCTGTGCCTGGCGCAAGCTTCATGAATCCCCGGGAACATATATTCTTTTGTATATTTATCATTAATTCAACATTACATAAATTGACAAATTCCTGCCTTCCCTTAAACCTCATTCTTCCAAAACATTATTCTGTATATATTGTTCCCATAATTTTCATGTTATTTGCTCCTACACTTATCGAAAATACCCACTGCCAGTTTTTTATCTCTGTTAAAGTATTCAGTACTTCAATACAGTTAGTTTATACTTTGATTTCCATTTTCTACTAATTGTTTTTTGGCAGCCATCAGAATTAACATTAACAAGTCCCTACTATGTGTAGACAATTCAAATCCTCTATCCCAGTTCAAAAAAATAATTTCATTAGTTATAATCATTTGCTCACCTAATATTTCTGACAGAGTACAGTGTAGCAAACTTTTAAAGTTTGATAACTCATTACACTCCTAAAACATGTTCACGGTTACCTCTTTCTCCCCTATCACACTTCCAACATTTGCCATCCACCTGAGGAAAAAATCTATGGAGTCTGCTTAGGGTATAACAATACCCATGCTGACACTTCCAAGGAAAAACTGTAAATCTTGTAGACTTGTATATTTTGGCAGCCATACATATGTGCTCCCATTGTTTCCTGGTGAATTGCTTATCCAATCTCTCTCTTCTCAATCTTTTCTAACCTCCACTGACTGTTTCCTATAGTTATCTTGCAGTATTTTATATCCATCAGTCCATCCACAACCCATTTTTTTCCCAATTTTACACATGGGGTCAGGCTGTCACTTCAACAGTGACAATCCTCTAGAACCAAGGTTCACACTCTGGAATGGCTAGCCCTGCTGCACTTGTTCTTCTATGCTATATACACGCACACACACACACACACACACACACACACACACACACACACACACACACACACACACACACACACACACACAGACAAACATTCACACCTATCATTTTCTAACAGCAGCTTCTGCTTTAAATTGAATGAAAAACTCTGCCAGTGCAGGTTTTTCACTGAGGATTCCTGTATCCCTTTTTCTTACCTATACTCAGATATCAATCCATGACAGGGAAAGCAGTCTCTGGCCTGTAGTCCAAGTGTATTTCTGGCTTCTTCTCATTCTATTGCCTTTCAATCTCTAGATATTTGTTCCCAAAACCTCAGTTCTTTTTCCATGTTTCTCTAGTAAACTCCAGCCCCTCTTGCCTATACTCTGTACCCCCAATTGCAGTCATGTCTATTACCAGTATCTCCTTTCTCAATGCCTGTGTTTGCTTAGTTCTTAGAATACTTTCTGCTACTATATGAATATGATGTGGCAGTTGTTATTCTCCATAAGGATCTGCATCCAAAATGCCACTCTCTCTCTCCTTATTTCTTGAATTTGCCCCTTCTTCATTATCATTCCTTTGTACTTTGAATTATAGCTGTCTGCTTGTGTTATGTTTAGGAGCCTCAACTGTGTAGCACTAAAATATCCCTTCAAACCAGGTAATCCTAATCCACCATGTTCTATTGGAAGGATCAACTTATCCCATTTAACTCTTACCCTTTCAAAATTCTTCAAATCAGTATTAATTAGTGTCCGCAACTTCTCCTCTGGTTGATAAAACTATGTCTGACCTGTGTATAAAACTAAAGGGGCCAAAAACAATTTTACTGCTTATATCTTGCTATCCATATCCAAGAACAATGGTGTCCAATTTCTGAGATTTGTCGTATTGTTCAGTCTCTTCCTACATATTTTTAGCTGCCATAACAGAATCATTTTTAATCCATACTCTAAAATACTTCATTTTATCATGTGGTTATTGCTGGACCAATTCATGTGTTCGTACATAGTTTAACGTTATAGCCTTTGTTTTATATTCATTAATTTTATATCCCCAAAAGACTTGAAACTCTCTCAAGATGTTACACAACCCTGAGATGTCTTTTTCTATTTTGATCAGGTACAAAATAATATTGTCTGCAAATAAAGCCAACTTTTCTTGATTACCATACCAATTATATCCTTGAATTTCTGAGTCCCTTATTTTCTTTGTCAATGTCTCTAAATATAAAGCATATAACAATGGGGAAAGAGGACACCCCTGCTTTGTTCCACTATGCAGACACTACTTGTCAGAAAGCAACCCTCTCACCTTATTTTTTCCTGTGATCCCTCAAATATCCTCCAAATTAACCTTATTATTTTATCAGGGAATGCAAATGCTTCCATTACCCTGCTCATAAAATCCCAGATTACTCTGTTGAATGTTTTCTTTGCATCAAGACTCGCCAACAACAGTGGTATTTTCTTACATTCTGCTTCCCTCTGTCTCAGCATTGTTCTGTTAAGGTTTTCAAATGTTTGCCTCCCCTCCACAAAACCACACCGATCCATACTTATCAATTTTGGCAACATCTTTGCCATTCTTTTAACTGTTGCAGACATAAGCACTTTAAAATCATGGTTTAAAATTGAAATGGGCCTACATTAATCTGGATCTGCTGTGCTGGTCTTTACCTTTTTTAGGTATTACAACCACTACAGTTTTCTTCCAGGATGCTGGTGTTTCCCCTTCTTTTAAAATACTGTTAAATAAAACTCAGCATCTATTATTATTATTATTATTATTATTATTATTATTATTATTATTATTATCATCATCCCCACCTTATTCATACTGTGTGGGCCTGTTGTATTATAAAGAAATTCTGCAAGATAATTCTGCCAAGTTAGTAGCTGTTAAAGGAAGCTTGCTTGGTCTTCAGGTCCTTCCTAAAGAGCACTTGCATTTGGACTTTGTGCCAAGAAAGTACAAGATCATTTAACAAATGTATGTAATTTGCTGAGGTGAATTGTTAATAGCAGGAGATGTGAACTACATAATGTGGCCTACTGATGGTTGTGCTTGGAATCCTTTAGGCTACCTGTCCTTGTTAATCTCATATGAAATGTTTGCTCTGACTGCAGTTTATGGATGTGGATATGCACTACAGTATATGAAGTGCTCACTCATACATACAAACCTCTTGTAGCCATCAGGTATTTCACAGGAAAGATATGGTGTATGTGTTTCATTCTTTTCTTGGTCAGTTTCATAGTCTGGAATTTGCCTATCAGAAATTGTCTGTTCCACTTAGTGGTCAGTTCACTAGATGCTGTTTATCCAAGACAGTGAGGTTCCTGGTTTTCTTGGTTAAAACCAGGGTCTTCAAACCACACTATCACAAGTAGTTTAACATTATAACATCAAGGCCACCTTGGAAGATGACTTCCAATACTCTAATAGCTTATGAGATACTTTAAAGAATAAATGCATAGGTGTTTGAAGGCCTGTGTCTACTGTTTTTGGACTGAGAGTAATGAGGAATTCATATCATCTACATGACATCATCACATTAATGCACAAAAAACGTACAACAAACAGACCTCAGGAAAGTAAGCAGTTTATTTCTTAGCTGAAGGAAAGGTGCTGCTACAAAACCAGGTGATATACTAGTGACTTGTGCATGGACTTAGATGTTTTAGGAACAGTACTGTTCATTGCATCTGGATGATCTCCAGGGTATCATGTACTCTGACTCAGAAGACATTGCCAATATATTAACAAATGGATTTAGTTCAAATTTCTGTCCTCTGTTTCCTGTTGCTACGCTTACTCAATTCAGTTTCTACCACCATCTATAATTTTTCCAAAACAAGTTTTAAGAATGTGCTTCAAAACAAGCAAACAAAAAATAAGGTCAATATAGCATAAGAGGCTGTCTCTTTCTTAGCATAAAACACTGCTTCACCAACTCCTTAAATCTATACAGTCTTAGTCTCACCCCTGAGTATTTGACCAAGGACAATTATTGTGGTACCCCTCTACAAGTGCAACACTACCACTGATCCAAGGAACTATAGACAAATTATTCTTACTACCATCATCTGCAAAGTAGTAGAACATAACATCATGGAGCTTGTAAATAATGACATTGTCAGCTTGCAAGCCCTACACTTTAAATGATATGGCTTTGTGAAAGGTAAGTCCTGCCTACTAAATCTGCTGAATTTTTTAAGAGTCACTGAAGCACTAGATGAGAGAAAATTGGTAAAAACTGTCTGTCTGGGTTTAGACAAGACCACTGACACTGCCCTACACTCTGGCATTATTGACAATCTGACCATAAAATGTTAACACTTAAGTAAGCTGTTTGATAGCTAATTGGCTGTCAGACAAAAAACACAGTGTTGGAGCTTGTTACAAAATGTTAAAAAGGCATGTCAACAATAGCACCCCAAAGGGTTCTGTTTTTGTTCTGTTTTGGGATTCTATCTTTTCAGTGCATACATCATCCAAGCTGACATGACGGATCCCTGACCAAGTTTGCTGATCAAAACATTAGTATGTAGGGGAGCTGATACCAAAAGTCTCCCTCCCTTAAATGTAAAAATGTACAGATTCCAAAACTGAAAATAAATACACATTTTAAACTCAATACAGCTGTTATTCTGTTATAGTTAGCACCATTTTGAAATGCCCAAACTGCACTTCTTTGACTGCTGGTGATAGCACTGGTGTTTGTGGTAGTGATGTTTCTAAGTGGAGTGTTATATTTTGTATTGAGCTTTAAAATGATAGACAAGTAGAACACAGTGTTTTCAAAAAACATTTTAAAAAGGAGCATTTAACTTTCTTTTTTTTTTATTGTGCTGTCTGATCTGGAGCTGCGATATCATGTTTTGCATTTTATGAGGTTGGACACATGCTGACCATATCGTTTATGCTGTGGTCTTAACTACTCTGCATGACACATACTTCTTTAGTTGGAGCTGTGACAAGGGGAGAGTTTCAATACAGGTGTGACATTTTGCAATGTATTTTAAACTAAAAGAGAAGATATATCAAACAAGAAAAAAGTTTTATTTACACATAGCTCGACAATGCTGAAATTACCAGCTAATAGTTATTGTTGTACCTTTAAATTGCTTTGGTCTGATTTGTGCTTTTTTTGGCTCCTCTTACCTGACAAACAGTTACCTCTGGTTCCTTTCATCTCCCTCAGGTCTAATGGACCTGCTTTATCCTCCCTCAGGATAGACTGTGCCAGTGGTGGGTCTTGGAAGGAGATTGAGGACTGTGGGGCAGCATTTATCTGCTGTCAGGAAGTGTTTGTTTATGCCTTTCCTGTGCATTCCCAGTAACACCCAGAGGGTGAGACATGCAATGAGCATGAGCACTGAACTACCAGTTACTTCTAAAAGGAGCTGAGATCTGTAGGGTAGCCTACTAACTGCAGGGCAGCACATCATGGTTGTTTCCCCAGTCTCCACTAGGGAAACTGAAGTATAATAGTGTGCCCTGACACTCCTGTGTCACAGAAATAGTATGCATATCTCCCCTCCTTCACCAGAAAGGGCACGTCCATCCTGACTGCCTGTATCGTCAAGCTCACAAGCCCTTAACTAAATTCATGTTGCTTGGGATGTAGTCAGGGTAACATATCTATACTCCATTGCTGCAGACTTATTTGACATCTGTTATGACATCTGGCAAAACAGTTGTTAAATTAGGGCATATAGCTATGGAAATAGATGTTAAGGCATGGCAGTGAGGTGCATTGATTTAGTGACAGGGTTATGGAACTTCTAAGAAGCTTCACTTTGTAAAATGTTTTGTTTTCCAGTGTTTTTTTTCATTTTTTTTTGTTTTGCTGCCCTGGGATCTTGCCTGATTGCTTCACTACTGGCACCCAGTCATCTTATTTGTTCAGGGAACATGGGAGATGGGCACTATTGGGTTGCATAAGACCACCACTGCCCATTTTTTCCCACCCAGGAGTCCTGATCAGCTCTGTATTCCCTAGTGAGAATGAGGTGGTGGGGACTGTGTGAGTTTGCTGGTCCTAGAAGGGATGTTCAACTTTGTACCTGTGGGAGCAGTGGGAGCACCTCTCATTGACAACTCTTCTGAACATGTTATTGCAGTTCCTGGGGGAAACATGACACGTGCTGGATTCCTCTCACCTTACTGATGCTAAGCACCATGAATGTATAGACTTGGTTGCCTCTATCTCTTTGGGTAAACAATTAGTGCTCCCGAAAGTTATCACCTTATGTGGCAAGAAACCTCACCACAGGATGGGTGAGTCAGCAGCAGTCACTGAGTCCCATCCTCCTTGACCAGTTCCTATGGGTACCCAAACCACTAACTGAACTTATGTCCCATGTGTTGTAGTCAGGGCTTTAACCCTGTACACCACAGAACTATCCATTGTTTTATTGAGCTTTATGCAGAATTAGTTGGATAAATATATTTAGAAAATGGCTGTCTAGAATATTTTAATGTGACTGCTCAAACCTCAGAATAACAAGCCAATGCCTCTGCACAAAGACTGATAAAAAACAAAAAAAAATGGACAACAGAGACTTTCACAGAGTCAACTCACACTGCTGTGGATTTCCTTACCAGCTCTGTGATCCTGTCAGTAAACAAGAGGACCCAATTGCCATGCTTGACAGTTCTTTTATCAGCTATCAAAAGAGCAGTCAAACTATAATGCTATTAACGGACAATCTAAGCATTGCCAAGCAATGCACAAATAAAACATTTTTGTTTAGCTTGTTTTCTCCTTTCATATATAGTGTAATGCAAAATATCACAACTCCACTGTGCTCCCTCCCATGGTTACAGATATAGTTAAAAAGTGCATTTCAGATACACCACTTATTATCACAATGAAGTGCTAGATTCTCAATGTTTTTTTTCTGTCAAATAAACTTTAAAGCAGAATATCAGACTTCCAAGCCACACAGAAAAGTACTACAATTTCAACTGCTGTTTTTCATAGTTATTTTAAAATACTCCATGTTATGCCTCTTTAGCTGCTAATTGCAATACAAAATGTCACAGTTGTTCTCAGAACCCTCACCCTAACACCAGTCAGAGAAGCAGAATTTGGGTATTTCAAAGTAACTTCTATTTAGTGTTGCCTTACCAAAATATGTGTTGTCTGATAAAATACAGAATAGAATACTACAGTTCCTTTTGGGTAACTAGTGTAATGTCAAATGTTGCTTTCAGCAGTTAGGCTAAATATACAAACACATATGCACACAGGCACATGCACACAGGCACACACACACGCACACACACACACACACACACACACACACACACACACACACACACACACACACACACAAACACTCAAACATGTGTGGCAATGCCTTTGCAGATATGTAATAAGATACACCAACCTCCAGATTCTGCAAGCCTTGCATGGTGTGCAGGATCAGTGCAGGAACTCTAGCAGGCAATATGTCTGCTGTGCGATCCAGGAATAGCCTGTATCGGTGTGCACGAGCACTCCTGCACTAGTCCTGCATGGACTCAGCCCCTGTATGAAAATGACCCCATTTGCAGGAGAAATCCATGCAAAAGAGGTGAATTTGAGATCCTGTTAGCTGGAAACCGACCATGCAGGACTAGTGTAATCTGCAGAAATGTACTTGGTTAGTAACCGAGTACATTTCTGCAAATTCCAAACCAGAGCCGTGACAGCTCCAAATAAAGGGTGCATATCAGTCAGGAAGCATGCCAATGGTTAAGTATAAGGCCAATGGCATTGAAAACAGTGTAAAAAATAAAAAAATCAACTTTTTTTTTTTAGCTGATCTCGGCTGTTTAAGCGCAGGGCAGCGGCGTGCAAACGAGATTGGGGGAAAATAAGAAAATTAACCTAAAATAAGTATTCTAACTAAAATCACTATTCTGCAATTATAGTCAATGGCAGGCAGAAGACAACATGGCCAGTGAGTAGTGGTTGCTAAGGGGGAAGGCTCAGTGTGAGACATGTAACTATGCATTAGCAGGCAATCCTATGCAAATGAGGGGAATGATAGTGAATTTCAGATTTCCCCAGCATGCTAGTTAGCTCCCAACAGTGTAAGAGCAGGAATAGGTTGGTGCAAGCCTAGCAGTTAGCTGACATCATAGGAGTGTGTGTCAGGTATACTGTAAGCGGATTGGAGCCCTGTGGCTCAGATTTGCTCCTAGTTTAGCAGAGCTAAGCAAGCGAGTGTGTCTGAGACTGCCTAGCACTCTTTACATTGCCTAAGCAGGTGTGCGCACCACAAACCGGGTTTTAAAGGAAAAAAAAGTAAACCAGGAAATAGCAGCTCTGTGCACATTTGAGCACTGTATTTGCGGGGAATGCCCCCAGGCTTAAACAGGAAAGCAATGGAAAGGGAAAACAGCAGTAGGAAGGTAATCTAGGAGAACTAACATAGCTGGCAGGTGAAATGTATCAGAATCAGCTAATTACACAAGCAGCAGACCAGCCCAGCCCAGAACACTACTATAAACCATGCAAACAACTTTCCCTCTGTTTTTTCCCATACACTACACCACCGGTGTATACAAGCAGGGAACGTTTAACAAACAAAACTACAAAATGATAGGGGCTGTGGCAGGCATCATACAACATGTGCAAGAGGCTGAGGGTGGTGAGGATGTGAATGCAGTTGCCCAACCCACAATGAGGAGATGGAGAAGGTTGTACAGATCCAGGGTAACCTACGAGGGGCTACATGAGCTGGAGATAGTCGAGTGCTATAGGATGGACAAGGACCTCCTACAGCAAATTGTTGAGCTGTGCCGGCCACACCTGACACACAGAACTGACAGAGGGGATCCCATCCCAGTGGATATCAAGGTATGTGTAGGCCTAGGAATACTAGCCACAGGTACCTTCCAAAGCTCAACTGGGGATATCATGGGGATCTGACAGGCATCAGCATCCAGAGTATTCCACCAGTTCCTGGATGTCATGTCAGCACATGCCGGTGAGCATATATATATTTCCTCAACACCCATGAGGTGTTGGCCAGCAATATGTATCTCTTCCACCAAATAGCAGAATACCCTGAGGTAGTGGGTGCTATAGACTGCACGCACATATGCATCAAAGCACCACCTGGTGATCAGGGTAGGGTCTACATCAACCGCAAGGGCTTCCCCTCCATCAACTGCCAGGTTGTGTGCAATGCCCAGGGCATTATAATGAATGTGTGTGCTGGCTGCCCTGGAAGCTATCATGATTTCTACATCTGGCATCTGACGCAGCTGTACCAGTGATTTGCCAATGGGGACATCCCATACTGTCATCTAGTGGGGGAAGCTGGTTATGCACTGGTGCCGTGGCTGATGCACACATCTGAACAAGAATGCCATAATGAGGCACACGCACAGACCAGATGTATAATATTGCATGTGTTTGGGATGCTCAAGTCATGGTTCCAGTGCATGGACACATCCGGTGGAGCCTTGCAGTACTCACCAGCTACATGTACTCAAATTGTTATGGTATGGGACATGCTACACAATATGATCCTGCGGAAAACGCTGCAGCAGGAACAGCATGGGGCAGGGCCACACAGCCCCCCCAATGCCAAGGTCTGCACAGGCATAGAGTGACTCAGAGGAGGAACAACCTGAGCCTGCCCCAGTAGGCAGATGGAGGCATGCCCAGTATTCCCTGGCCTTGGCAAAGAGGCAACACATAGCACATACACTGACACAGTAGGGACCCAGGGAATGACACCTCTCTATGGCTCACACATACAGTAAAAAGGATGCAAAACATGACAGTACCTGTGTGCAACCATGTATAGGGAGTGTACTATGCGCATCCGACATAGGCAGCCCTTCAACACCATCCTCAATACTGGAACACCCACAAGGTAAGTCAATCAACCTATCAATTGTCAAATGGAGTAGAATGTGTTGTTACCTGTATCTATGGAATGGATGTGAGCATGCAAGGGAATTGGGTGGCTGAATGGTATGCCACCAGATTGTAGATTCCCATAGTGGCACCATGACATCTGTAACAAATACTGGAGTCACCATAGTAGCCAGTACTACACAGGGTGACAAAACCCACTGCAGGAAATGTGCAGGCCGTGATGTGTGTCCATATTACTCACACATGCCAGTCAGAGAGGTTCACATACCCAACAACAGTCTCAGCCAGCAGAACAGGTGTAGACAAACACAAACAGGGGCTGTGTTATGGCCTCTGAATGATGCCTATGGGTAGCCACTCCCCCAGGCCTACACAGACAGACTACAGCAGGTCAGGCAGTGGGATGTTAGTTCAGAAGGGTAGGAAGTTTGACACTAATATGTAGGTCAACCAAAGCTAAGACCTGTAGTACACTGATATGCCTCTAGTCAACATGATAGGTTAGAATACAGTATGAAATGGAGTACCTGACATACCAGTACAGTCATAGCAAATGTGTACAAGTGCCAGGTGTGCCCCCCATCCTATGTAGACATGTATAAACAGTCAGGTGTGCCCCCCAGTCATGTGTAGAAATGTAGAAACAGTCAAATGTGTCCCCCCAATCCTGTGTAGAAATGTAGTAACAGTCAGGTGTGCCCCCAAATCCTGTGTAGAAATGTTGAAACAGTCGGGTGTGCCCCTTCCCCTAAACTAGTGTAGAAATGTAGTAACAGTCAGGTGTGCCCCCCACTCCTATGTAGACATGTAGTAACAGTCAGGTGTGCCCCCTCCCCCAATCCAGCATAGAAATGTAGTAACAGTCAGGTGTGCCCCCTCCCCCAATCCAGCATAGAAATATAGTAACAGTCAGGTGTGCCCCCCAATCTTGAGTAGAAATGTAGAAACAGTCAGGTGTTTCATCCCACATTCCAATGTAGAAATGTAGTAATAGTCAGGTGTGCCCCCCACTCATATGTAGACATGTAGAAACAGTCAGGTGTGTCCCTTCCCCCAAACTAGCATAAAAATGTAGTAACAGTCAGGTGTGCCCCCAATCCTGTGAAGAAATGTAGAAATAGGCAGGTGTACCCCCCATCCTGTGTAGAAATGTAGAAACAGTCAGGTCTGTCCCCCCACAATGCTATGTAGAAATGTAGGAACAGCCTGATGTGCCCCTTCCTCCAACCCAGCATAGAAATGTAGTAACAGTCAGGTGTGTCCCCCTCCCACAATCCTGTGTAGGAATGTAGAAACAGTCAGGTGTTCTCCCCCAACCCTACTTAGAAATGTAGTAACAGTCCGGTGTGCCCCCCAAACCTATTTAGAAATGTAGTGATGATTTGGTGTGCCCCCACCCAATCTGATGTACACACATCATAACAGTCAGGTGTGCCCCCCCACAACCCTATGTAGAAATGTGGTAACATTTTTGTGTAGGTATAATACCAGTGGAGCACAGAAGGACAGAGGTGGGCAAGGTAGCAGGATAGGTTGTAGCATCTGCAAAATATGCAGGTATGTGTGTGTTAGGTCATGTATGTTTCATATTGTGTGAGAGTGGTCAGTATGTATGCATGTTTAGGTAAGACCTGGTGGCCATTGCCCATTTCTGCTAATAACAGGGACAAGTCTTCACAACAGCAGTGCCAAACACAATACCCACCAGTATAACACAAGCTAGCAGTAAGCCATTGTAAATGTATGGTGGCAATATGTGTCACCATCTAAAAGATTGACATGGCATGGCTGTTGGGCTAGATATACAAGCAGTACACAGGGGAAAGTACCCCAGACATACAGTATATATTGTGTCACTGCGAAATAGATACACCCTTGGAATACTACATACAGGTATGCATTACATTATCTGGTCCTGTAGTAGGAGATACCAGTGTTGTCTGCCCAAACACTCGCAGATCACAAAGGAGGTAGGACTGATGTATTGGGAACCAGCTGATGTACCTGCACATGCAAGCATAACTGGAATGCCCAATGCATATCTGTGTGTCGGATGCAAGTAGTGTCCGTAGCACACATGTACCCAGCTCACACAAACACCACCCGCAGGTACCTCTCTGGTTGTACCCCTGCTGTGGGGAATGGGTACAATATGACTCCATCTGTATATGGCAATAGCGATAGAATGTAGCATGCAGTGCAGGTGTCCCATGCAGGTGTGTCGCTAGCTTTAGGTAGCACCCTGCCAGCATCCACACCAACTGATCAAGACTGATAGAAGGTATTGGCATGAACACCTAGCACACCTACTCTGTTACCCCAGGGGAATATACTGTATGGGGGGTCTGAGACTGTAGGACTGACAGAATTCAACGGCCTGCCACATTTGTCCTACATCAACACCTAATGGCCCACAGGCCCCTGCCAAGGGCCTGTGTCTCACATGAACTGCCAATTCATCTTATGTCATGGACACCCAAATAACAACACAACACACTCCACATAAGCCATATGCAAAGCCATGTGGATAAACCACAGTAACATGTCCACCATGTCCCACTGCATGAACTGTGGAACAACACCAACACACAGCTGTGATGGGGTGATAACCATAGGGAAAGTATCAGAGAATGTATGCATAATGTAAGGAAGAGGATAGAATAACAGAGGGGGGTGGGAGCATGGGCAGCATGGAATGTGCAAGGTCTGACACAAAGCTGTGTGCCCACACTATCCCTGGCTGTAAACACATAAATGGGTGGCTACATACCTGCCCATACACCACAATAGGGGTAATGTCCTGACTTATTGCCCCTACCTCTGGGTAACCTGTGAGAATCTGTACAGCTGTGAGGTATTGCCATAGCAATATAAGGCCATACTGACATGTTGATGGATGTACAAGTATGGGATCCTCTGCCAGGACTGTACCAAGGTGCTCAACTGGATACACAGACCCAGCTGCAAGTATCTGCAGCTCCCCCACCAGGATGCCATAACCTACCATGAATATGTAGGCATCTGCCCACAATACCACACACAGCTGCAGTCACCCTTGTCCCCCAAGACATCACTGTGAGCAGGAATGTCCACCTGACAGTACACGAGGACAGAAAACATCACAGTGTATAACAGTACACATGTCTGAATATCTCTGCTAACAGCAGTACCATGTAGCTGAAGCAGTACAGACACAATCACCTACAGTACACACTATCCCTGCACACGTTGTCCCCAAATTGCCAAATGATTGACTGATTACCTTCAGAAACAGTTTGATACCTGTAGGTATACAACACAAAGGTCTGCACTGGAGTGCAAACTACCTGGAATCAATCCACACATACAATACAGAAGGCCATACTGGGCATGCTCACACACTTAAACAAATGAAGCCCATGTCTGCAAACAACAGTGGACCAGATATATCTGGCAGTTGCAGATGTTAGTGCAAACACTCCTTGGTATATACCACTCCTGCTTTGCACACACAGTGGATAGGAATACAGACATATATCCAAGGACAACACACTATAATAAGTCAAAAATAGACGTACATAGATGTGTGGAAAAGAGTGACTGTGCCAAGGAGCCATCCATTATGAGGCCTGTCCCACCCAGCACACAGCCAAATGGTTACAACCATATGAGGTTCAGATGTCACTGTATATACTAGCCACCGGTATCTGCCAGCATTACAGACTATGTGGTGCAAGTGCTAGCTGTGCAACATGACTGTACAGGGAAGTAGTCATCCTCGAAGCTGTATACACGTACCTGTGGAATATAACCCTGCGTGTGCCTGCAGGTGGAGTGTCAACCTCTAGATGAATGTGTTATGGCCCATGCATACCCACTGCCCTCCCCATAGCCCTACTATGACAAGGCTGCTGAGGTCATCCACTTTGAAATACACATTTGGGAAAGTTACAGCCCAGTAATCTCCGTGGCGTGTCCTATAACTGCGTACTGCTCTAGTGTGATAAACTAGTTAGGTAGGAGTTCTAATCCAAGACATGGCAAGTGTGTGTGTGTGTGTGTGTGTGTGTGTGTGTGTGTGTGTGTGTGTGTGTCTGTCTGTCTGTGTAGAGAACAATGCTTTTTAGGCTAGCCACACTCCCTACAATTCAAAAATGTCATCCAACTTGAAATACACCTTTGGGAAAGATGTAGCCCAGTAATCTCCATGGTGCATCCTATAACTGTGTACTGCTGTAGTGTGATAAACTAGTTAGGTAGGTGTTCTAATCCCAGTCATGGCAACTGTGTGTGTGTGTGTGTGTGTGTGTGTGTGTGTGTGTGTGTGTGTGTGTGTGTGTGTGTGTGTGTGTGTGTCTGTCTGTCTTCGTCTGTGTAAAGAGCAATGCTTTTTAGGCTAGTCACACTCCCTACAATTCAAATGC
This sequence comes from Protopterus annectens, assembly GCF_019279795.1. Lineage (NCBI taxonomy): Eukaryota > Metazoa > Chordata > Ceratodontiformes > Protopteridae > Protopterus > Protopterus annectens. The sequence goes on from NC_056741.1 coordinate 282,618,930, forward strand.
CCTACTTTGGCAAGGCTGCTGATGTCATCCACCTTGCAATACACCTTTGAGAAAGGTGTAGCCCAGTAATTTCAGTGGCATGTCCTGTAACTGTGTACTGCTGTAGTGTGATAAACTAGTTAGGTAGGAGTTCTAATCCCAGACATGGCAACTGCATGTGTGTGTGTGTGTGTGTGTGTGTGTGTGTGTGTTTGTGCGTGTGTCTGTTTGTGTGTGCGTGTGTCTGTCAATGCTATTTAGGCTAGTCATACTCCTTACAATTCAAATGCCCTACTTTGGCAAGGCTGCTGTCATCCACCTTGAAATAGACCCTTGAGAAAGGTGTAGCCCAGTAATCTCCATGGCACATCCTATAACTGTGTACTGTTGTAGTGTGATAAACTAGTTAGGAGTTCTAATCCCAGACATGGTGACTGTGTGTGTGGGTCTCTGTCTGTGTACAGAGCAATGCTTTTTAAGCTAGTCACATTCAATACAATTCGAATGCCGTACTTTGGCAAGGCTGCTGTCATCCACTGTGAAATACACCTTTTGGAAATCTGTAGCCCAATAATCTCCGTGGCGTGTCCTATAATTGCATACTGCTGTAGTGTGATAGTTAGGTAGGAGTTCTAATCCCAGACATGGCAACTATGTGTGTGTGTGTGTGTGTGTGTGTGTGTGTGTGTGTGTGTGTGTGTGTGTGTGTGTGTGTGTCACACTCAGTACAATTCAAATGCCCTACTATGGCAATTCTGCTGATGTGATTCACTGTGAAATACATCTTTGGGGAAGGGACACTCCAACAATCCCTGTGGTGTGTTCTATAACAGCATCATGCTGTAGTATGATATAGAACTCTGGTAGGGGTTCTATTCCCACACATGGCAGTTGTGGATGTTTTGTGTGCATTTCTATGTCTGTGTAGGGAGCAATGCATTTTAAGCTAGTTACACTCAGTACAGTTCAAATGCCCTACTTTGGCAAACCTGCTGATGTCATTCATTGTGAAATACACCTTTGGGGAAGGAGTACTCCAGTAATCTTCATGGCACATCCTATAACTTCGTAGTGCTGTAGTGTAATATACTAATTAAACTGATGAAAAAGGAAACAGGTAGTCAGTACAATCCAAGCAGTCACAATGAAGTATACTGAATGTAAGTTTATTTTTAAATCCACAAACGTTTTCATTACTGTTTAACAGTAACTTCATCAGAAAGTGCTACAGCTGTATTTTTAAGTGTGTTCTATAAAGTGCTTTTTTTAAATTAATTAAAAACTTTTAAAAAAGGTAATAAAAGTGTAAGCCTTAACTAATTAAAACAATCAAACACAGTATTTATTTAATATTAATCATAAATTTTTGAAGTATGATAGGATAGTTTAATATAGGTGAAAATTTCTTTATAACTTCTTATTACAGTATTAGGAGACAGATTGCATAGATTACCATCTGTACTAATGAACTCAATAATTAATTAAGAAAGTTAAGATATTCCTTCTCGTGTTACACATCCCTCTCCTATGTAAATTCCAAAATGTTGTTAATTTATCTTCGATTATTAGTGGTAACTAAGTAAATATTTTTTCTTCTTCTTTTTTAATAAAGCACAAATTGAGAACAGTCCACAAAATAAATATGTAAGCAGCACACCCTCCTGTCTCAAGATAAAAAATGTACCAGCACGACACCAGGAAATAAAAGCTCAAACTTTAATCCAGTTGATGAAACACACACTTCAGTAGTTTCAAGTGATAAAAACACACAACGGTTAAGCGCTTTCATCCACCAGGGACTTCTTCAGAACACTAAATAAAACTACTACCAGCCTTAAATACAAATGAGCATTAATTAATCAAAAATTCACATGTTCCAAATTAAAGATTTAAAGTGCTAGTGCCTAATAGTGCCAGTGCATATGGACAAACTTCCAAAACAACAATTCAATAAAACATTAAATGGATTATAGTTAAATCTATAACTTACGATTGTCTAAAACTGGTTTGATAGAGATGTGTTCGTTAAGACCAGGGTGAATGGAGGCATTTAATTTCACCTGCCACCTCACCTCCTTTTCACTCACTAATTTCTTGACATCCCCACCCCTAGCATTGGGTCTAACTACCTCTAAAATACCAAAATTGAAATTAGAACAATCCTTACTTGCTTTTAAATGCTTCCATAAAGCATTGTTCTCATCCTGTTTCCTTATACTGTACTGATGATCGTAGATCCTCTTACAGAACACCGCTGTAGTTTTGCCTACGAAAAACAGGGACAGCATGTGCACACAGCTAAGTAGACCAAATTATCAGATCTACAGTTCCCTTTTTGAAAAAATACTTTAGTATTGTTAAAATTCTCTAAGGTGACCTCCTGCACTGCCGTAATATATTGGCACTGCGAACATGTGCCACATCTAGTAGTCCCCCTCCTGTTGTCCAGCTTTGTATGTTTGTTCTGTAAGTTCAGACCGTTCCTGTGTACAAACTGGGGCTCACTCCCAACTACATCCCAGACCCGTTTGTCAATTTTAAGTACCTTCCAATTTTTTCAGAATAATATTTTTGATGTTATTACAGTGAGGTCCATACTGTAAAATACAAGCTTTCCCAAACTTATTCATCATATCTGCATCACTCGTGTGGTTTGATGTATTAGTCAATGTACCCCTTCCCAACAAGGGAGTGTATCTAATCCCCCATTGTTGTCGAACATAAGTCCGTAGGTCATTAATCATACTCTCAGGGTATCCTCTTTCTAAAAAGAATGTACCAATTTTAGCCAATTCCTCACCCAAATCCCTACTATCTGACGTCATCCTTGCAGCTCGAATGAACTGCCCTTTTACAATGTTCCTCTTTTGGGCCCACGGATGACAACTGGTGTAATGTAAGTAGGAGTTGCTGAATGTGGGTTTTCTATAAATGTTGGACTTAAATTTACCTTCATGTAATGTTATCAACACGTCTAAATATGGAATAGAAATCTTATCCGAATTCATGGTAAATTTGAGATGGTCACTACAGGAATTGATGTACCTGAGAAAATCATCTAACTCCCCCTTATTCCCCTTCCACACAAGAAAAATATCATCTAAAAAATGGTAGTAACACCCAATATAATCCATCCATTGTGAGCTCAAAATGAACTCCTTCTCCCAGTTGTAAAGGACTAGGTTAGCATATATTGGGGCGCAGGCTGCACCCATCGCTACACCTTTAGATTGTCGAAAGTATCTTCCCTCATAAAAAATATAATTATGGGTTAGTACTATCTCCATGAAATCCGTGATCAGTAACGTTCTATCCCATGTGACCTGGCCAATCTCTTGTATACAATCCTGAAACCTTCTCAACCCTTCATCGTGGGGTATACTGGAGAAAAGGTCGACCACATCTATGGTTACCAACCATTCAGCTCCCTCGGAGACCTGTGGTGCAAGCCTGCCCAAAAAATCCCAAGAGTCGCGGACTAGATGGGAAATAGTCCCTAGGCTAGGTTTTAACCACTTATCAGTAACTTTCCCAAAAGGGAAAGTTTTTGAAAAACTTCCTGAAATGATTGGTCGGAATGGGGGGTCGACAAGGTCCTTGTGGACCTTCGGGATACCAACAATAGTACCTATAATTGGATGTTCCACTTTCAAATATTTTCCAAGGTCTGAATCAATACTCCCTTCAAGTATTAAATCATTAACTAATGAATCCACTCTACTATACCCTCGATTCACTTCATTAAGGGATGATGACTCATATTTTCCTGAATTCGTAAGTATACTGAGCATTTTATTCAAGTATAGTTGCGAGGGATATAGAACTACCCCACCCCCTTTGTCCGGTTTCATTATCCGGATATTCTTGTCCTCTTGTAACTTTTTAACACAAAAAATTCCTCCTTGGATAAATTTTGTTCCAAATAATTGTTACCAGGACCATTTCGTGTGGTGAGCTTGTATATTTCATCTACCACAAGTTTCTCAAAGGTGTCCAATAAATTATTTAGGGGGGGTGTATGAGCTCCTAACCCTAAATTCCTTGTCATTATTGATCTTAAGTCCACCAAATTTTACCCTGAGGTTGAGTTTTCTAATATACTTTTTGACATCTAATATGTTCTCTACTATATTCATCCTACTATGTGGGATGAATTTCATCCCCTTAGATAACATGGTAAAATATTCTGTGGTGAGTACTACGTCAGTATAATTATATATATTAAAATTGTCATATGAGCTAACCACCTTATTGACTCTAATAATCCTTACTTGCTTTTAAATGCTTCCATAAAGCATTGTTCTCATCCTTGTTGGGAAGGGGTATATTGACTAATACATCAAACCACACGAGTGATGCAGATATGATGAATAAGTTTGGGAAAGCTTGTATTTTACAGTATGGACCTCACTGTAATAACATCAAAAATATTATTCTGAAAAATTGGAAGGTACTTAAAATTGACAAACGGGTCTGGGATGTAGTTGGGAGTGAGCCCCAGTTTGTACACAGGAACGGTCTGAACTTGAAATTTATGTTAGAGAACAAACATACAAAGCTGGACAACAGGAGGGGGACTACTAGATGTGGCACATGTTCACAGTGCCAATATATTACGGCAGTGCAGGAGGTCACCTTAGAGAATTTTAACAATACTAAAGTATTTTTTCAAAAAGGGAACTGTAGATCTGATAATTTGGTCTACTTAGCTGTGTGCACATGCTGTCCCTGTTTTTACGTAGGCAAAACTACGCGGTGTCTGCGTAAGAGGATCTACGATCATCAGTACAGTATAAGGAAACAGGATGAGAACAATGCTTTATGGAAGCATTTAAAAGCAAGTAAGGATTGTTCTAATTTCAATTTTGGTATTTTAGAGGTAGTTAGACCCAATGCTAGGGGTGGGGATGTCAAGAAATTAGTGAGTGAAAAGGAGGTGAGGTGGCAGGTGAAATTAAATGCCTCCATTCACCCTGGTCTTAATGAACACATCTCTATCAAACCAGTTTTAGACAATCGTAAGTTATAGATTTAACTATAATCCATTTAATGTTTTATTGAATTGTTGTTTTGGAAGTTTGTCCATATGCACTGGCACTATTAGGCACTAGCACTTTAAATCTTTAATTCGGAACGTGAATTTTTGATTAATTAATGCTCATTTGTATTTAAGGCTGGTAGTAGTTTTATTTAGTGTTCTGAAGAAGTCCCTGGTGGATGAAAGCGCTTAACCGTTGTGTGTTTTTATCACTTGAAACTACTGAAGTGTGTGTTTCATCAACTGGATTAAAGTTTGAGCTTTTATTTCCTGGTGTCGTGCTGGTGCATTTTTTATCTTGAGACAGGAGGGTGTGCTGCTTACGTATTTCTTCTTCTTTTTTCTCATAATTGGAAGATTTACTTCTCAGTTTCAACACACAAGTTATATTACAATTTTCATTGAGTCCAGGTGCAGAAAATGCATCTAAGGTTAGTTGCCACTCCAACTCTCGAACCTCTAGTTTTAAAGAAAAGGGACCACCTCTGACATCAAAAGGAATATGGTAAATGGCTAAAAAATGGAAACCGTGCCCAGGATAGGTTCCTATATGTTTAGCCAAAGCATTATCATCTTTGTTTTTCCTTATGGCATAAGTATGCTCGTAAAGTCTTTCCCGTAATTTTCGGTCAGTCTTTCCTACATAGAAGGCTGGGCAACAATCACAGGTCGCTAAATACACTATAGACTTGGACTCACAGTTGAATCTATAGTTAATGTAGTATTTCTTGTCTCTAATGGTAAAAGAGTTTGCAGGTTTTATGTAATTACACTGTTTACATGTGCCACAAGGAAATGTTCCCTTTAGTCTCGAGAAAGTGGGAAAATCATTTCTCCTTTCGAGTAATGTCTTAAGATTACTCTTTTTTTTGTATACAAATTTAGGAAAGGACCCTAGTTTTTCCTCCAGTTTTTACCTTTAATAAGTTGCCAATTCTTGATCAGGATAGATTTGATTTGCTCAGAATCTATGTTAAAGGTAGTAATAAAGCTGATGTTATAATGCTTGACTGGTTTAATGAAAGTGATGTTTTCTTGATCTAGAGTAACTGGATTATGGCTACCTGCCTCGATGTAAGTGTCAGTTACTCATGTAAGAGTTTCTTCACTATTGAGAAGTAAAGGAAAATATGTTCTATCTTTTTCTTTTATGTTCAACTTCTTGGTACAAATCGTCAATCAATGGTATTGGGTAATTCCGATTAATAAACATTTCCTTTAGTAAATGGCACTCCACGTAGAATGTTGCATCTGAAGAACACATTCTCGCAGCTCTAATAAATTGGCCATTCACTATGGACCATTTCTGTTTAAATGGGTGTGCACTATTGTAGTGCAAAAATGAGTTACAGTACATGGGTTTCTTGAATATTGTCGACCCGTATGAACCATTACATGTGTCCTTACTTAGTTTTACATCAAGGTAGTCAATTTTCTCAGTGTTAAAATGGTATGTAAATTTGAAAAATTGTGTAGTAGAATTGAAATATTCAGTCATAGAGGTAGCCTCCTCTTCGTCTCCACTATATAAGATAAAAATAACATCAAGGAATCTTGTATAGTATTTGATTTGTGGCACATAATCTAAATTATTAAATACTTATTCCTTCTCCCAGTAAGCTACAAATAAGTTTGCTACACTTGCACCACACGGTGAGCCCGTTGCAATGCCCTGTTTCTGAAGGTCATACTCTTTGTTGAACATAAAGAAATTATATGTTAAGATAATATCAAATAACTCTGTAACAAGGTCGATTTCTACTTTAGTAGCTTTTAAGTTCTCCATCATTAGTGCCAACCATTCAACAGCTTCATTGTGTGGTATTGAAGTGTATAGGTCGACTACATCTACTGTTAAAAAGTTCAATGTAGGGTCAAATTGTAGGTTATTAATATTGTTAGGGAATGTCCAGGAGTCTTTACATATTTGTGGAATTAACTTTAAATATTTCTGCAAGATGTTCTCTACCAGTTTTGCACTTGAATATATCAAACGACCCCGGCTGTCTATCAGTGCCCTCATAGGGGGGTTGTTCTGGTCCTTGTGTACTTTGGGTATTCCGAAGATTACCGGGAATTTAGGAAAGGGAATGTCAATGTAGTTGTAGGTATTGATATCAATATTTCCTCCTATAAACAAGTCTCTATAGTAACCTCTAATTCTGGTGTTAACAGTATTCATTTCATTTAAGGACGACTTAATATAAGCTGGTCCATCTAATACTGTACACATTTTTTGTTGTAATCAATAATATCAAAAATAACTAACCCGCCCCTTTATCTGGTTTAATGACCCTCACTGGGGCACTGCATAATGTATGTAAGGCCGTTGCTTGATCTTTTGAAATATTAGACTTGGAGTGTGTATTCTTGTAAGTGTGTGGTTCTGTAATATGTCTAATATCGAGCTCACATATATTTTCGAATAACAGTAGTGCAGGGTGCAAAGGTGGATTGAACGTACTCAAAGGTTTCAATACTTCTGATGTAGAAGGATCTACATTGCTAAATAATAGTTTCAAATTGAGTTTCCTCACATAACTTTTCAAATCAATTAATGTATTTGCTATATTGAACCTTTTACTTGGAACAAATGTGTTTCCATATGAAAGTAATTCTATCAAGTCAGGCTCAATGTTAATTGTAGAAAAGTTATAGATTTTAAAGTCACCTTTAGAGTTAGTTAGTATTTTCAATGTCAAGCCTTCTGTCAGAACATCCTCAATTATCATCTCCGAAGATTGTTCCAATTCTTGTTCTTCTGCTTGCGTGAATTCCGAGCTCCTAAAAAAATTTTATTTTTATTGTTAGAAGCCGTTTGAGAATTGTGTCCAATAGGTTTACCCTGTTGGCCTTCATATACATTTAGATTTGCTCGAAGTCTGTCACTCCGTCTTAGTTCTTCCACGGGTGTCTCATAAGATTGTTCACTATTTGTATTATTAACTATTGCATTAGAATCTGGAGACTGTTTTATTTGTTCAGGTACGTTGTTTGTAGTTTCAGGACACACAGGAAACTTAGAACCAATTGGACTAAGTTGTAATTTTGGGTAAACAGTACCTAAATTGTATGCCTTTCTGTCCCATTCAAGTTTCTTTGTTTTATTAAGTTTTAGTTTTTCAATGAGAGCATCTATGCTAGTAAAAATATGACTATAATCGTATTTATATCTAATAAAGTCCAAATCACTTTTTATCGAGTTATCCAAGTCATTAACTTCAGTAGTCATCAAGTCAATGTTCAGGGAGTAATGTTTGAACATCAATTCTAACAATTGTACTCCCTGTTGATCAAACAAAATAGTTAAATCTTTGTAAAATGCAGAATCTGGAAGTAAGCCGGTAGGGAAGAAGTTACACCTAAGTCCTTTAGGCACAACCTTATCTTCCAGACATTGTTTAAAATATGCTACCTCTAGCTGCAGTTTTTTTTAGTTTCAACATCTTAACGTCAAGCGTCTTTAGTTTTTCAGTAATTACGTGAGTACTTACTGTTGTTGACTCAGTATCCTTCGCCGGTCATTCCTGGTGTGATAGTGGACCAAAATTAAACTTCTCAGTGTTCTTGATCCAGTCATTCATTAATGGAACGCCAATAAGCGCCAGGTCCAAGTTCTGTAAACCAGTGCTAGTAGCTTGTACATAGGTACGTTGTCTTAATAAATTAGCTGTAGCAGTAGTCTCCGTAGAGCCGTTAAATAACCCATCCCTCATTGACTGTGAATTAGACTCAGCTTGTCTAGCTGGTTGTGCCGGTGGTATCAATAAGGTATTTCCTCCGCTTACAGTGTTGACGGGTAATCGGCTCATTGTGGGAGAACCCACTTGTGTTTTTTCAATTTCCCTTTTGCAACCACATCCAAACGGGTTGACAAACTGTCAATGCGTTGCGATAAAACATGCAGTAGTGATTGAATGTCCATAGGTTCACTCTGTCTATTAGAACCAAAAAGGTTCAGACTGCTTGGACTTGAAGCACTACCAGAAGCCATAACAAACCAAACACTTGAGTACACAAAAAACAAACTGATGAAAAAGGAAACAGGTAGTCGGTACAATCCAAGCAGTCACAATGAAGTATACTGAACGTAAGTTTATTTTTAAATCCACAAACGTTTTCGTTACTGTTTAACAGTAACTTCATCAGAAAACCAGTTAGCAAAAAACACCAAGCTTTTAAATAGTAAATGGCGCCAAAATAGAACCTAAAACGTCACAGTAACTGTAGCACTTTAACTGTCAAATGCGAAGGTATTTTATTTCAGTATGATGCTACTGTGACGTTTTAGGTTCTATTTTGGTGCCATTTACTATTTAAAAGCTTGGCGTTTTTTGCTAACTGGTTTTCTGATGAAGTTACTGTTAAACAGTAATGAAAATGTTTGTGGATTTAAAAATAAACTTACGTTCAGTATACTTCATTGTGACTGCTTGGATTGTACCGACTACCTGTTTCCTTTTTCATCAGTTTGGTTTTTGTGTACACGAGTGTTTGGTTTAATATACTAATTAGGTAGGAGTTCTAATCCCAAACATGACAGGTGTGTGTGTGTGTGTGTGTGTGTGTGTGTGTGTGTTTGTGTGTGTGTGTGTGTGTGTGTGTGTGTTTGTCATTTGTATCCTGTGTGGAGGTGGTTGTGAGTGTGTAACAACTGGACTCAACGTGGAGCGGGTTTTGCAAACTTCTTATATGGTGACCCTAGTATATATCACAATGTCCACCGTACATGGATAGCAGATGTGAAATAGCCAAGAGGCTGGGGTGCAAATCCATACCCCTACATGTGACATCAATGCCAGCTGAACAACATTAGCAACCCTTGTATTACCCAGAGAACACTCTCAACTCATGTGTCATAAACACACACACTTGCCTAGGCAACAGCCACCATGTTGGTAGTACCCTGCATATTGCCCAGTGATAGTAACCATGATGTGATTGCAGTGGGCTACAGAGGGCATGGCACCCTGTCCATCAGTCCAATAGGCACGTACATGCCGGCAGGGCACCTCCTCCATGTTCCCCACTGGACACCTGCAATACCTGTGGTGCCATAAAATGTGAACCACAAAGGATATACCATGCCTGAAACACAAGCCCTGTATGGACAGATGCCACTGGCACCAGGGAATACCAGTATCATGCTATCACTGTAGGTACAGGGTCAACCTGCTGTCCGTTAACAGTTTCCACCACATGCGGCCAGGACTGGCACATTTGATGATAATCTGTGTACACATGGCTCAGACACCCCAGGTACAGTTCCACATGTCACTGTACATACATGTGGGAGGTGTGAACATCCCAGACACCATCCATATCATGGACTAAGGAACACATACGTGGCAAGCAATGCACAGCATTGGCCACATGCAGTAGTCACCCAGGTGACTGGATGGTGAATACAATACCCACCTGTGTGGGAAAATACAGACACTACACCCCTGAGCCACAGTGCAGACCATTGTCATGTGGTCTGATGCCAATGTATACCCATCACCTAGCCTTGTATAGCCATCTGGCACCATCGACCACTACACACCCGTGAAGCAATGCACTCATGCATGTCAATACTGGCACCTGTGTCTGTGTGTGTGTTGTATGATGCGTATGACAACATTCACACTTACTGCAATCCCTATTGGCATACTGAAGCATGCTGTCTGACATCAGACACTTCCACATACCCTTTGCCCACATAACCTCCCTATGACCCCTGTGGTGGATGTGATACCTGCACAGTACTGTGTTGTGGCAACACCACTAGTGATGAGTTGTATTAGTGGCCCTGCCAAGTGTGTCAGTGTGTGTGCGTCCCTGTGAGAGTGTGGCTGTCTTGACGCTGACACCTGTTCATGCAGACAGGCATGTGTACTACACCTACCTACCATATCCCTGTTGCAGATGTCACTCACCATCACATATACATTCTGAGGGCTCCTTAACATGTAACCAATGTGGCGCATCCAATAACTGCATGGACATGTGATAGCACTACATAGGCATCAGAGGTTTGATACACTGTACTGGTAGGTGTGTGACACAAACATGCTTATGTTTTACTCAACCACCCATCCCTGACCTTTCTTTGCCTCTGTCAGCCTCTCTCACACCCTCTCTGGTGGATGTGGACACTTAACACCTGCTTTACTTAGGTAGCAGCATGTGTATTTTAAGTGATGCTCATGATCAGCTGATGGCCTCTGTATGAATTGCAGCCCTCCTGTAGCTGATTGTACGTGGAACAACTGTGGTAACATTCCCATAGCCAATTGCATAAAAACACACTCCGATATCTAGGAACATCTTGTTGGTGTTGGGCCTTTCATTGACTGTGAGCGGGAACTTGATCTGTTGTTTGGCAAACAGCATCTCAGATGGATTGGGGATTTACCTTTAACGACATACATTGTGGAAACAGGCCAACACACAGGAGGGGGGTGTGCCTGACCTGACTACAGACTGTAAGTGCTGCTATACTGCATTTGGAGTAATGCTGGTTTAACAGGGTGTGTGTGGATATGGCTGTCCTACATGTTTTAATACCTGCCATGTCAGTGCTATGTTTATGAGGGAACCCCCATCTGTAGGGTCATCTGCAAACTGGGCAGTGTGTGGTGCCTTTTGTTTCATGTGATACCCACAGAGCAGCTATCTGTGAACTGCAGAAGGTAGTGTGAGGATTGCAGTCTGTAGATGGTGACAGCCATGAGAGTTACTGACTTCATATCCCTTATAGGACATATGTTGCAACAAACCCTGTTACAGCAGTAAATGTATGAGGTTATCATAGCAACATGTCAATATTGGCTCTGTGTATGTGCCTCCAGTCACAACCCTGTTAAGCTTTTTACGTATGTCATGCAGTAAGGGCTGCATATGTGCTGTAGACCATAATTAGTGACAGCATATCTGATAACAAGCCAGTGAGATATCAGACTGCTACACATGTTATGTATAGTAGGGGTTATATTTGATGACATAGCATGGACATTCAGTGGTTGTGTACGTATGGTGATTGTCAACAGTGTGTGTATTGTTAATATTTACATTGGCCTGTGTACAGACTGTGGTAGATGTCATTGTTCTTGGTCCTGTTCTATCTGATATTACATGCTGCTCCACTGTATGTTACCCTATCAGCTTACATGTTTGTAGAGACATACACACACATGTCCCATACCACAGACAGGCATCGGACTACATTGTGTAGTCACCCAGTATATGTAGGGTTAGTGTGTGAGTGGCACATATGAGGTTGGTGTTGAACAGATAGTCAATATACTGTAATATTATGCAAGCTAACCATATGTGGCTGTGTCTGGGTTCACATTGGTTGTGGTTATACACTGTCACACAGGTTTATGTAACTCTGTGCTCTGGCATGCCTGTAGAGCCTGCTATATATGCAGGTACATGTGCACTCCCCCATAGGAAATGTAAGCCAATGTTGAGCCAGTCTGCCTGTAGCCTGAACAGTGCTTTGTTACATGCCTAGCAGCTTAGTGTACCTACCCAGTGAGATGTAATGTCCAGATACTTGCCAGATGTACTGCTACTGTGCCAACATAACAGTCATGTATGTCAGACAGAGCAGCTGGATGCTGTACAGATGTATGTCAATATCTACTGGGTAGTATGTGGCCATGGCACCTCTGTACTAGTGGTTATTATCTGGCAGGAAAGACTGGAGTGTGTGAATGCATAACCTATGGGGGCAAATATATACCAGTAGTTACATGTTATATCCATCTACATGGCTAATAACATCCACATTGTCAGGCTTGGTCCACATGTCTTGCACTAAGGGGTTCTGTCTATACCTCTGGACTGTCCAGAGTGTGTCAGACTGTCCACATATATTGGCCAATATCTCTGCTGTAGTCCACAGGAGGATTAGGTGCTAGCAGTGGTATTGTACTATGATGTCCTTAGGATGTCTGTCAGTAGCTAATGGCACACATGTTAAAAGCAAATGTGACCTCCCACACACACCATGTCTGTGAAGACAATCCCTATTACAGTAGCAATAGTCTATATATATACCTGCTATACATACCTGACATCCCCTTGCACTACGAAGTTGGGACTATAGGGGTTGAGGTAGGGCTACACTCCATGTTCAGGACATATGCTGAAGATATATGTATATATAATTATCCAGATATCTTTAAATATACATACACATATACATATCAACATACATAGATATATATGTATATGTACATAGATATACATATAAACACCCAGATATATACATATACAGAGCAATATATGTCTACACATATACGGATAGAGATACATATGCACATATATGTATGGATATCTACATATATATTGACAGTAGTAGGTATATCAGAATAGATATTAATGCACATATAGTTATTGATATCTACATATATAGCAACATAGCTAGGCATATCTGTACACATAAGATATACATACATATATAGCTATATATGCCTATATCTATATATACATATATCTATATATACATATATGTATATGGGAGCACTACAGGATCCTGAAAGGCCAAAATCCTGAAGACCAAACTCCTGAGACCACACTCCTGAGAGTTAAAAATCCTGAAAACTCAACATCCTGAAAACACACAGGATAGCAACACATATTATATTCCAGCACAAGTACATAGAGAAACAAATAAAACACAATCCATATTACTCTTCTCCAAGTATAACCAGGGGGGCACACCCCCCTGCACCCCCCATTTGGGGGACTGTGCCCCCACACCCCCTGCTACAGAAATATATCAACCCCGAGATTTCACTTAGTGTACTAAAGTGCAAGCTCGGCGTTGTTATATTTGAGTAGCAGGGTGTGTGGCGGGCCCAGCCCCCCACATGGGGGGGTGCATGAGGGCTTGCCCCCCTGCATATAATTGAAGGGTAATATGTTTCTGTATGTCCTTGTGCTGGAATATAGTAAGTGTTGGTATCCTGTGTGTGTACAGGGTTTAGAGTTTCCAAGATTCAGAGTATTCAGGAGTTTGGGTTTTCAGGAGTTTGGTCTCAGGAGTTTGGTCTTCAGGATGTTGGGCTTTCAAGATTCTGTAGCACTTCGATATATATATATATATATATATATATATATATATATATATATGTGTGTGTGTGTGTGTGTGTATACATACGAAGAGATGTACACATGGCCATATATATGTAGCACTATACAGATGTGTATACAGGCATGTGTATGTACATGTAGACATATATAGACCTATTATATATATATATATATATATATATATATATATATATATATATATATATACAACCAGATTCCTGTCATGAGTAAACCTCACGGTAGTGTATACCCTCCCAGATTTATCTCACCGTATGTGTCTGCTATGTGTACATTATGATAAAACAACATATGTGATGCAACAGTCATATTACTAACAATGACTACACAATTTAGGAACTAAAGGCAATTATTCAATACTACTCAATATGTGTATTGGCAGCTATATTGGTAAAACAACAGCTGCCTTCACAGTGGTCATGCGTAGTGGTTAAGTGCTGTGACTTCAGTGCATAGGGTCCTGGGTTCAAGACCTGCAAAGCTGTTCATTTTGTTGTTGGGCAGAGCAAGGGCTGTCAGATACAGAGTGGTTAAGGTAGTTTTGAGCAGCTTTAAGCATGTTTGCATGGGTCTGCGTGAAGCTAAGCGGTGCTAAGCTATGGGTAAATGTAAGGGCACTTACACAGTGTAGGCTTCCCTTACTAGTGTGCAAATCAGCTCAGCTGTTATATTGCAGCAATGTTGATACTTGCTAAGCATGACTTAGGCCTGGTAACCATATCACACCACCCAGTCTGATAACATGGCAGGGTAATGACATTTGTTATAGGTGTATGTAATGCCATGTATAATACATGCACCTATGTGCTGTCAGTACAATAGCAAGGGGTGTGAGTATCATGTGTGGGTCACAGACATATATGAGGCCTGTACAGCACTGTTATCCATGTGAATGTGTTACATGCAGGTATAGTAGCCCGGGGTACGTGCTATCACACTGGCATGTAGTGTATCATGGAGTACTACTATTGACCATGCTAACCCAGGCAAGAGCAGAATGCTAAATGTAGTACTGACAACAGGCACACCTGCAGGCATAGCTGGACACCAAGGCCTCCCTGTTGTATCCCTGGTGTTTGAGCTGTGTCACAGTATATACCCCTTACTGGGTAATGATCCATCATATGGAATGTAACTGTAGACACTTCAGTATCACTACATAGCTAGGTAGGGGTCTAGTCAAAGTGTTGCCAAGTAACAGTGTGCATGTATGTGGATGGGGCTACATCAGGTTGCAGTGTATACATTCCTCAGCAGGTCACCTGACCATGTGGCAAAGGCAATAACCGTTTTAGTAACCTGTGACATGTGTTCAACTGTACCCCAGATATGTCACATCCATGGTGTCACCACAGTGACATACCCCGTTGTGGAGTATGACTGCAGACCATCCTCATGCTGACACATGTACACCTACAACACACATGGATAACATTATAGGGACTGCAATCAACCAGTGTTACTAACAGCTATAATGCATCATTGCTGAATGGCTATACTACCTGCCATTTATGCATTACACTTTACTCCTTACAACATGTTACACTGCAGTACTGTGGTACACTGTAGTACAGTCACCGTGTGCATCAGAACCATATCAGCCTGTCCCTGAATTGATGGTATGGATGACAGGGATGTGGCACAGGTATCATCATATGCACAGGGTGTGATGCTGGTTTGCCAGAGGCCAAGGGTGGGCCATACATTTGACACCATGTGTGTGGGTGAGAGGTGTACTGTGGTGAGCTGGGGATGGTGATGTGGTGTGTGGAGGTATGGGGTTGCCCTAGGTGTGTTTGCATAGTTTGTGGGTATGCATGCACACAGTTCTGCCTTACACAGGTGTTTCTGGACAGCTGCAGACCATACCTGGCAGTGTATGCAGTTCACTGCCTCCGGCCACAGACACATGGACTGTGCCTGCCAGGGGTTCCATGGGCATGTCCAAGTAAAGGCCTCAATGTGCCACTCTCACCTGACGATGACAAATGTCCGCTTGTACAAGGTCCCTCCTGGGACTGGCCAGGAATATGTGCTCATGTGGTGTGGAAAGTGCCACCCGCAGTGCCAGGGCTGGTACTGCCACTATGGGAGCCCCTTGGTGTCCTAGCATGTCCACGTTGACTACCAGCTGTTGGCATTGCTGACCTACATCCATGCAGCCGTCGACACACTCCCACCACAAGTTCAAGCATGGACAGACCACGGTCGATGAGGGCCATCATCTCACCAGATCATCTATCCATGAACTCAGTTAATCCACGGATGGCACCAGCCAATTCATGAGCATTGTCATTTGCAGATGTGAGAGCAGCCCTCTGCAGCCTCAGGCCCTGTCTGTGGTAACATTTTATACGTGCCTGCGCTACCATGACAGCCTGAAACATGCACCTGCTGGTACCAGCTATGTCACCTCTGCCAGGGGCATGATGTCCAGCGGCCCTACCACGAGCAGCCTGGGACATCTGCCTATGTGGTGCCCTGCCGAACATCCAGCTATGCCTACTACTACCAGACACAGTAGGCATGGTTACCACGCTTTCCTATGCACTGCCACCGAATGCCAGCTGTCCCTCCCCTATGGCCACTGGTGATGGGGTGTGTATAGGTACTGAAACTGTGTGCGGGTTGGGGTGGCTAAAAGGGGGATGTCAAATGTTGGTGCAGTATCGGGCCCTGACAACCCCACCTGTGCCTCAACAGTACTATCATCATCTTTGGTGTCTGTATGGACACCAACATCAGATTGCATGCAGGAGGGACCCTGACCCACCTCGCCACCTGTGGAGGAAAACAATAAATGCACTTTAAAACCTGTACAGCATTGCCTAACAGTACACACACACACACACACACACACACACACACACACACACACCTCTGTAATACCTACTTGTCCATGGCGTTACAGACATTCCCACGTATATGTCCATGTGGTACCCCATCCTGCATCACACTTGTTAACATACACTAATTGATACCACTCATTAACATATCAGTCCTCTAATACACAGGCAGCCACAACACAAGGCCTGTTGCTACTTTACCTGCCTGACCTGTGTATAGGGGTTTTACATGTCCTTACTGCTGTCATTTGGTATGCACCCTCTGTATGTCCGGGCATCATGAGCATGGCCCCTACATGTGTGGGCTACTATGTTCTATCCATAATATCAAGCACTGGTGTGTCATGTGTATGTAATGCTCAGTACATGCCAGATATGCTGCTCCTTCAGCCTATCATGTGACAACTGTAATATATGGATACACTTCCTGGTGTTGCCTAGTACTTCCCCAATGCATCTGTAGTGCTGCATACATGGGTTGTGGGTGACTGCGATATTAAGGGTGTACCTGGTGTCTGCCTTCCCTCTGGATGCCTGTTCCATGCTTCAGACCATATTATACTATCAGCTGTCCTGTTATTACACACATGACAGGTATTCCTGGTGTGTAATGTGGCAGTCCATGTACATGTACTGCATGATCCCAGAGGGAGGTACTGCTGTATGAACACCCCACAATCCCACATGTGCATACATGGCCAGCCACACAAACACACACACATGCACACAAGCATCCTACATGCATCAACCTCCCTCCACTTCACCAGAGTGACCCTACAGACAAACTGACTACCCACCAGGACTCACACACACACACATACAGGTGAGGTTGCACAATGAAAGTACACACAGTCCTCCTATTATCCCTCTGTCAACATGCATAACATATGGTACCTGACAGCATGCAGTGCAGCTATAGTCAATCCATGCTGGCAAAAGTATACATGTGTGTGTGATGCATGTGCTGTGTCACTAGGTGAAGCCCCTTCCCCTGGATACCACT
Source organism: Protopterus annectens (assembly GCF_019279795.1). Taxonomy (NCBI): domain Eukaryota; kingdom Metazoa; phylum Chordata; order Ceratodontiformes; family Protopteridae; genus Protopterus; species Protopterus annectens. The sequence continues at coordinate 282,636,901 of NC_056741.1, forward strand.
GCGCCCATAAACACGGTATTTCTGTGCACCTGTTCTGCACCCTGCTATGTACTGTGCACCACACCTCACAGGTGTATGGCCCATTGCTGAATGTGTACTACTGTGTTGGTTATGGCAGCTTTATGCTCACTGCCCCAATGTTTTCCAGCAACACACACCTGGTATGATATGTGGACAGATGTCATTTGTGAATGCCTGATGTCTGATGCACAGCTCTCAACATCAGCGGATGATGTATGACCATTCCAATACTCTTACACTGACAACCATCAGAGCATACCCTTGCTATGGGAGGGTGTACACACCTTTATTAATTTGATGCACCCATCCTTGATCTGCTATGGGACCACATCACTGCATATCTTAGCAGTACATGAGCCCGATATGTGACATATGTCCTGTACTTTCACATGCAGTGTCTACGGATTGTGTTAGGTGTGCGGGTGATGACCTTGATGCATACACACTGTGTGGGCATATGTGTGCACACCTTTATCATGACGGTGTATAGCACCTCTTGTTGTGTGTACTACAGCAGTGACTACTCCTGGCAGGGGTATACCAGCATGGGCCATCTGCATTTGCCAGTGTATGTTCAGTCTGCCCTACACATGTCCCCCTATTCTGCATGATTGCAAGGTCTACTCATGTGCACATCCCATGGTGTTCACACACTGCCATCACTATTGTTGTGGGGGTAGGGTTATGGCTGCCACAGGTCCTGAACCTGACTATGTGCAGATAGAGCCATTCTTAACATCCTTAGGATCCCTGCTGCAGTGCACTGATGTGTCATGCTGACACCCCCTCCTTCAGCCTTTTTGCAGATGCATGACAAGTAAGCCCTACACATGTGTGTCACTTTGCAGTGTCCCATACACTGAACACCACATGTTACAGCCTAGTTCCAGCTGATCATGTGGACTACTGTAATACCTTATACCATAGTGTACCTCTGCAGCAGTTGCCATTGTCCTACAGGTATATACACTGGTGTTGCACTGTATATGGGTGTTGTTCCGAACATGTCCATACCGTAGGACATGTCTCCTACTATTGTTTTACTCCCTGTGGACACATTCCACAATGAAAGGATGTTTGTTATCATGCAGGTGTCTGACATATCCTTCCAATACCCCAACATGGTCACCCCTGTAACTCCATGCATTTTACAGCAACAGTGTATGCACATGTACAGCATGCATTCAGGGTAGGTGTGTTAGATGTGTGCATGGAATATACCATCACCATTACATGCCCTGTGTGTTGGCAAGCATCTACATAAACCATACTCACCAGCTACAGGCTGCTGCCTTGGTGGTATCCCAGAGGGACCTACATAAGAGGGTGAGAGATGCAATGTAAGTGGCCACATCTGTGGCAGTGCCACAGGGTGGGTGCAGTATTACAGTTCCACAATACTACTACATCTGGACATCTGTGTATCCCTACTATGCAGCAACACAATATATCTATGACATGTCAGATATGCATGATCTACCTATACCGATGCAGATGTATACACAACAGTGGTCTATTGATGTGCCCTGTGTCCTTACCTGCACACTCCTCAGCCAGTGTGAGGATGCCACCCACCTCCACAAATGTGTCCAGTGGTTGGTGGCTGGCCAGATGGGCAGGTGCCACGAGGCTGGCCAGGAGCTCCTCCACACATGTCAGGGGGGATAGATGGCATGCCCCCCCCCCTGTGGCGAGGTGATCCTCCTGGACTGCAGCAGCATGTCGACAGGCATTATGAAGCAGGTCAGTACAATGATGCTGGACCTGCTCATAACTGTGGTTGTACAGTCCGACATCATTGACCCTGTGGACTAGGTCATTCCACAGGGTGGTCCACTCCTGCTGTTCATGGGCAGCCCTGCCAAACAGCACTGGGTAGTGCTGGATCAGGTGTGTGATCAGCACTTCATTCTCAGCTGTCGAATAGGTAGGCAAGCATGCATGTGACATCTTGGCTGAAAGACATAAAGATGGAAACAGGTCTGAGCAACTCATACAGCAAGGTTACCACAGTTTGTAATACACATCTCTGTCACCCCCCCATATCAGCTTCAACAAACTGTACACACAACTCATTAGGTATGGCTACAGCTTACCTACCAGTGGGACAGATATTGTATTGTACCACACTTTCTGCTATGTGATTGTAGCCATGTTCCCTGTGTGGACACTATCATTGCTGGCCTGTTACAAACTATTCACCTGCATGCCCTTGTCAGGGCCACAGTGGTTCCATATATGCCTGTGGTATGGCTGCTTTGTGATTGCTGCACATCTGACATTCTGTGTTGTTGGGGATATCTATGCATGCTATTGGACATGTTCCGGGAATGTGTAGACTATTACTACCAACATATGTTCTATAACAGTGACACAATAACATGTATATGCACTATTGGCCAGCAGAACCAACTCTCCAAACCCATCTGCCCATGTTACCTGGCCACATTACATGTGTGTCCCAACCTGAGGTCTCCTCATGTACTGGTCCAACAATACCATGAGGTGGAACCACCCCAGGGGATGTTGTCCCTCCCCGGGGGCACACACTGGCATGTTCCTGTCCCCTGAGGTCAGGTCCAGGGTCTGTTCCATACCAGGCTTCACAGACACATGTGGGATGTGATACATTACTCTGAGACGCCCAGTACACATTCACAGGGCTGACATGCTCCTCCTGCTCAGCCTCCAGGCCAAGCACCTTCAGGACTTGGACTGCTGTTGTGAGTAGCAGTGGGTGGGAGGCTTGTTCCCATTGTGCCCGTATTGGGGCCCATAGGGCATCCACATCACAGACCACACACAACATCCAGTGTGTTTACCCACCACATGTGTCACATACCACCCCTGTAGACTGTCCTCTATATTTACCAACCCTGACCACCTGCACAACTATACCTGCCATACTTCCCCATATTCCCATTGCATACTTCACAGATGAGGGCAATGTCATCCCAACAAGGGAGTAACATGTGACATACCCATCCATGTTGCACACACTGCCAGCTCTAGATTTCTGTGTGTATTGCTATGTGTGCTGTTGCCTCGTACATAGCATGCATCACTTTGGTAGTAATATAGGGGACATGTATTTACATACATATATGTTTGTGTTTGTATATATGTACACATGTGCATATATATATATATATATATATGCTTCAGCCTTGCATGGGGGAACTATAATTTATTATTTTGCTGGAAGCCTATCTCCCCTGGTATGACTGAGGATCTCCCTGGGGAGATCTCTGATCTCCCATCCATTGGTCAAGATTTCTCTTGAACAGGCCCATGAGGTGCTCTGCTCAGATTTCGTCTTTTTATTCAGTATGCATAGGGAGTCTTTGTGATGGGATTGTATCCCACAGTCCTATTAATAGCCAGTAATGAGGTTTTCTGTGTATGTGGCTGATTCTGATGGGTGGGTGAAGCATGGGCCATCCATATTCATCAAACTTTGTTTTTTTTGTATGTTAGGCAGCTAGGCAAAGGTGCAAAGCGGCAAAGCGTGTTTATAGAGAGCTGAGTTCTTTCAGTCTAATGTACAAGAGAGATGTTTGAGACCCTTATCCTTTTATCCTTTTGTGCTTGGCGCTTCAGCTGCACAAGGGTGTGGTCAGTGTATCCGATACATGGGCATTGTGCTCAATACTCAATCATGTGTCTGATGAGTGATTAGTATGATGCCTCCTCCCCTCTGATTCAGATGAACCCTTCTGATAAGGTGGGGGTGTAGAAGGTCTTCTTCTGCTTTTAGAATGACATGGGTGTCGAATGACAGACTATTATCAACCTGGGTCCCTCCCCAGATTTAACTTCTTCTGTAATTGGATTGTGATTGCCACCATTTGCAGCTAGGGGTAGTGTTGTTTTCCTCGAAGGGTATGACTATGCATTTTTGGCTTTTTGGCATGGCCATGGGGTTTTGGCCACCAGTCCGTTTCTTTGTGAGACCTTTTCAGAAGGATATCGATGTGTTGTCTACTATTTTTTTGATCATTTGCAGATCGCAACACTTGTCAGCCATAACCCTCCTGTGTTTGTGTTTGCTTGTACTGGAAAAGTAGAGAACAACAAGAGTGGGCCAGGGACGACCTGGTGCACACCACCTTGTGACACAGGCTTGGTCGACTGACACGCCAGCAACTCCCTGTGGGTTTTTGTCTGTCACTCAGCCAGTTTGACCCCATCTGTGATGTTAAGGGTTAACATTTAAGCTGATGAGTTTTTCATGATGATTGAGGGGTATTAACAAAGGCCTTCGGCCAGATCGGGAGGTAGGGTAGGCTCTTTTCCTTCCCTCATCATGGCTTTTGCAGACTGTTTCGAAAAAGTCAACCAAGTTTAGAAGGCATGATCTGCCTTTGACAAAGCCAAACTGGGGTGTAGATATATGTGATATTGTATATATGTGCTCATATATATGTCTACACATGGGTATCTGTATATGTGTGGACATACATGCTGAGTTTATATATATATATATATATATACATATATATATATATATATATATATATATATATATATATATATATATGTGTACATATGTACACATATGCATACCTATATGTGGGGTACATTCAGACATCAGGTCCACAATCTCACAACACCTTCCTGCATAGCTGCGCTGTTCTGCCTTGCTACAATGCTGGCAGGTGCCACATATGGACACAGCTTGACATTAGGGGGGGTATATGTAGGACCTGATTGCAGGTAACCCTATTACACACCTGTGGCATTCCTGCATATTACATTACAGATTAACCTGAGTATCCTGCAAGGGGTGGGCTGTGGGTCCCACATGTCCATCATAATGGCATTACTTCCACCACCAGCTATTGGCCACATAATATACATATTTCTCATTACACAACATACACACTATGATGGCTTACATCTTGTCAGTCAGTGCTGATCTGCACAGTTGACGGCTATGGCCCACTACCCACAGGGACAGACACTATTGTCCATAGCAGTTGTTCTGTTGAACATCATTACAGCAACAGCTAATGGCACATATAAATCATTCCATATCATCTATCCCATTATTATTTAGTTATATGCATATATACTTCACATACCTGTTGTGGGAATGATGTCTGTTCTGGATAGTTTGCTGGATGTTCTTATAATTCTTTTACTTTGGCTTTTGTTTTGCCTTTGCCTTAGGCTTGCTATTCTTTCTTTCTTTCTTTCTTTCTTTCTTTCTTTCTTTCTTTCTTTCTTTCTTTCTTTCTTTCTTTCTTTCTTTCTTTCTCTCTTTCTCTCTCAGTCTCTCCAGTAAATGGATTGAGCTGCTTTGAATAGATTGCAGCATGCTTTTGTAGGTGATACACACGATCAGATGATAACTCAGTTATTTGATGTCTCGTGTTCTGCAAGCTTCATGGACCTACCATATACAACTGCACAGTACACAAATAAAAGCTTGATTTATCAATCCTGTGTGATTGACATCCTTGCTGTCTTCAGGTATAGTGTTGACAGGCAATGATTGTCAGTTGGTCTGGGTAGCTTCATACAGTCTCCAGTTGCATATGGTATTGTGGGTGAATACCAGTACACTCACATTGTGTGTATATATATATATCCTATATATGTGAGTGTGTGTGTGTGTGTGTGTGTGTGTGTGTGTGTGTGTGTGTGTGTGTGTATCTGTATCTGCATATATGTGTCTGTGTATATGTATCCTACGGATGTTGATTGCTATTATTTCTCAGCACAGTGTTCGTATTTGACGTACCTGTGGGAGCAATGATTTTTAGCACTACCTGATTGTTGCCACACAAAGTTCCAGATTACAATTTAGTATTATGCACATATATTTCACTTTGTTACTATACACACTCTGGTCACAGCTTGACAACATGGGGGGTGTAGATTGGACATACTTGGCTTATTACTCTCCTTACAGTTTCAGGAGTTGCTGCAGTGACAGGTTTGTTCTCATAGATGTTTGACAATCACTTGTATTCCCTGTTTGCTGGGTAAACATCTGGGATCATCCCACAGACTTCCCAGGGGGACAGGCAGCAGATATGGGCCCATATACTGGGCATCTTGGTCTTATCTGTACAGTTGTGGGGTATGATTCTATATGCAGCCTACTTCCACTCCCAGTATTCAGACCATGGCTGTGTCTGCTACAACTTAAAGACTGTTCGTCAGAGTTGTGTGTACTATATAGATATTGCTGTATATCTCCTATCTGATGTCTGTCTTATAATTTTCCTGTGCTTTGGCATTCTGACCTTGTATTACAACACTCTTATACAGATTTTCTAGATAGTTATATTTTGTAGGACAGCATGGGCAACAGTGATGACTAATACCTCGTTATTCAGAGCAACTGCATCTGTCATAATGCCATACAATACCAATGTAAACGGTACCAGTACAGGGTAATATTCTTGTATTTCTTGGCACAGTGTGTCCGACAGACCTGTGGTAAAAATGTTTGTTAGCACTACCTGAATGTTGCCACACACAGTACCAGATTACACATTACTATTATGCACCTCACTCTGTTACTGTACACACTCTGGCCACAGCTTGACAACATAAGGGTGTAAATGGGACATACGTGGCTTCTTACTCTCATAAGATTTTGGGGAGCTGCTAGTGTGCCAGCTTTGTTCTCATAGATGTGTGTCAATCAGTTGTATTTCATGTTTGCTGCCTATACGTCTGGGATCATCCCACTGTTTTCACAGGGGGCAGGTTGACAGGCACCAGATATGGGCCACTTTACTGGACATTCTGGACATATCAGTACAGTTTTGGGGTATGATTATATATGCAGACTACTCCCACTGCCAGGATTCGAACCATGGCTGTGTGTGCTAAAAAATATAACAGTTCACATCTCAGTTGCATGTGCTGTTTAGGTTTTGTTGTCTGCCTTTTCCCTCTTTTCTGTCTATGTGTCTCTCAGTTGTACTAAATGGCTCTGGGGATTACACCAGTCATATACAGGCATTCCTACAAATTCTATTTATGGTGCACAGTGTGGGTAACAGTGCTTAATACAACAGTACTATTACGTGATTGCAAATATACATTACCATATGATACCAGAGTATACTCATGCAGTCCAGCAGTTAGAACTTTATTGTTACACTACTAAGCTTTATTTACATACAAACTATATGAGACTCTTCCTGCCATGTTCTCCGGTGTATGCAGTACTTGCCTTGAACAATACAGGTTTTATACAGGCAATTAATTTACTAATACTTTTAGTTTTATTTCGTATGACAGTAAATGCATGAGTATTACTGATGTGCCTCAGGTTCAACCTCACCAGGCTACTGAAGTGGGCTTCCTGGTTCACGGCCCACTCCATTGCAGCTGTGGGGGACATAAGAGGAATATTTAGCCATACCTATCCATGATATACATGAGCTGGCAATTATAATGCACATAGTGGGGTGATACTTACACACAGTTGGAACATCCCCTGCCACTCTAGCCTCTTGGATCCACTGGTCCAAGAGGATCCCCTTACACTGCTTCAGGTCAGCATAGTGGTGCCTGACCTGCTCACCAGTTCGGGGTATGCCAGTGGCACTGGTGAGGTCACAGGTGAGAATGTCCCAGGCCTCTGTCTTATATTGGGAGCACTGGTACTGGCCCTGTAGCAGTCTCTGATCATGGTCTTTGACAAGGTGTCCTGCCATGACTCTGGACTCCTGTATGCACCAGCGCTGTGCCCGAAAGTGCACACCTTCTCCCCTTCCTGACATGGTGTCTGTAAGGGGAAGCGACAACCAGTCATGAGATGTATTCCTGCCTCTTCAGTTTAAGTAGGGCTGATTTCCCACACTTTTCCATGATTGGCCAGTTTTGAAAAGGCTAAGCTATGGGCAAACCTGCTTACCTAGGGTTAGCATTGTTTAAAGGGGCATACCTCTGGGCACACTGAGTTAGCTGGTCTACACATTGCTTACATCTCCTAAGCGGGCCTGTACAATGCTTAGCATTGCTTACATTAAACTTTGCATTATATTTTCTTTTTGGCATTGAGTTCTTATTCATTACATCTTGTATGTATGCCTGGTATCCATGATTCATTTGTACGTACACTGTATGGGGTCCTTGTGTTTTATTGGGGACTTTAACACTCTATTACAATTACACCTCACTTCTGGGCTTACTGCTGTACTCCAGTTCACATATTTATGTTATGTAGTCGGTTATGGAACATATGACTGTATACTGATTCCTTTCACAGGCTCAGTTTGATTTTACTATAGTGAGGACTTGTTTGGTGATACCTCATTCTTCTGTACTGTTGTAATGGCTTGGTGGTTTACTGCTGCGACTATAATGTGTAGGGTCATGGGTTCAAGACCTGCAAGGCTGCATATTTTGTTGCTGGGCAGAACAAGGGCTGTTGGATACAGGGTGATTAAGGCACCATTGAGCAGTTGTAAGTGGGTTTGTGTGGGTTTGCACGATGGTACGCAATGCTAAGCACAACTGGTATGTTAGGTCAGAGTGACTACTTTATGAATTACTTCCCCTTGTACAAGGTTAGCTCAGTATACTTTAATAATTATTTGCTTATTTCCTGTGTGATTTCTTCACTCAGGTTGACTTAAGTTACTAATTATATTATTTTTTTAAACCTGTTGTCACTAATTTTTGTCTTTTTCTTTTAAAAGTATTTAATTGTCTGTGTCTGAGAATGTATTGTTTAAATGAGTATTCCATGAATGATTTGCTGAAGCACAAGTATTTTGCCCAGTATGCAAAAAGCTGTATATATACAAAGGTAGAGTCTCATGCTCTACCGAGTGAGCTAGCTGGGTTACTGCTGAGTGCTAAATATAGGACAGCACGCCTACTCTACTGACTAGAGACACAAACACACACCAAGTTGACTGCAGTGAGAATAGAACCCCTGCCTAAGTGTACAGACTACAGACCATAGTACATAATGCAAGCACCACAGCACAACTAGTAACACCTGAAGCTATTGTTCCTCATGTCAAAAGTTGGATGATTACTGTTTTTAATAGCAAATCTAGGCTTAGTGAAGATGATTCTACTTGTGCAATTGGCACAGCTTGGAAAACTGTTGTTACATATATTAATGACTAGTCTGGTAAGATAAATAATATTAGACAAGGTGCAAATAAGACACATTTAGGAAATGAAGCATCCTCTGTCAGTAAAGATCACTCAGCTCTTGTTAAACATGACCCTACCAATGACACATGTTGATCAAAAGCCAGGTTGTTGTCTACGAGTCCCATAATCCCTGACTACTGTGTCTACTTTTAGGGGTTGTTTTATTGATGAGGTAGTTTCCCCAGGTGGCTAACTTCCTGAAAGTTACTATTATGCATTTCTAGGCATTGAGTTTTAAACCATGGCTTTGGCACCAGGCATTTGTCTGTGTTAGACCTTCCAGTAAAATGGTAGTATCCTGGGGGGTTTCTGTGACTGCTCCCAGCTTACAATCATCTGCACACTTAGTAAGTCAGAGGCCCTTGGCATTGTCCTTGATTTTTGAAAAATAGATGCCAAAGAGGAGCAGATCCAGCAAAGGGCCCTGGGGGACTCCACTAGTGACCAGCCTCTTTCTGAAGGTGGCCTCTCCAATTCTAACCTCCTGGATACTATCTGTGTGCCAGCTGGCTATTCAGTGGATTACATGGGGTTTATGCCTAGTTCTAAGAGTTCATTTATGGTGACTGAGTGGATTATTGTACCAAATGCCCTAGTTAGGTCAAGTTAGGCAGTATGCACCATTTTGCCATCATCCATTGCCTTGGTGACCTTCTCAAAGAAGTCCAACAGGTTCAGTAGGCATGAGCCACCTTTGAAGAAACCAAACTAGGATGGGTCCTGTGTGTGAAGAATTCTCATGTAATTGCTAATCATTTCCATGATAATTCTTTCCATGTCTTTGCATATGAGACTAGTAATAGTCATAGGTTCATAGGTGTGTACTAGGCTAATGGCCCTGGACCCTTTACAAGCTTAGCCCATAGGATTACCCTGGCATTGTGCCACCCGGCCTTAGTTCCCAGTGCCTCTGTCGAGTAGAGCCACTGTAGTGGTCTGTGGGGAGAATTTTCTATTTCCCATCCACTTATCAAGATTTCTCTTGAAGAGGGCCAGTGAGGTGCTGTGTTTGACATGTAAGGGAAGTCTATTCCATAGCATGGGCAGTCTCTGAGTTATGAACCTGTCCTTCCAGCATGTTCTGTTGATTGTGGCATTGAGGTTGAGGTCTCTGGAGTGTGTGTGGTGTGGTGGAATTGAGATTTCTTTAGATGTAGCATTTCTAACAGAGCTGGATCAGACATGGATTTGTAAGTCAAGCAGAGATCGCCTCTAAGTAGGCAATATGAGACAGAATAGTTGGAGTTTTTTGAGTCTGTCCATATAGGGCAAGTGTTTAAGGCCTAGGATCTTCTATGTGAGGTACCTTTGTGGTCACTCCAGTTGTTGCAGGTGTCTAGCGAGGTACATGCCAAATGGGGCATTGTACTCAATGATTGGCCTAATGAGGGAAAAGTAGAGGGAGACAATGACCCCTTTCATCTTGGATGCAAAACCCTTAGTAATGAGATGCGCCACATAGAAAGACTTTCTGACCACAGTGGCAATGTGGTGGTCAAAAGAGAGGTTGCTGTCAGCCTGTGTTCCCAGATCTCTTATAACTTCTTCTGTGTTCAGTGGACTACCATCAGTGTGGTAATTCATGAGAACCAGTTTTTTTTCCCAAAGGGGATGATGGCACATTTTTTGGCATTAAGCTTAAGGCCATGGGTCTGACACCAGTCATGTGTGTGTATATCTCTTTAAATTTTGGGATATATAAGTAGACACTAGGATGCACGGTAACTAAATTTTCTATTACATTGAAGAAGGCTTATGTTTTAGCTGAAACCGGTTTACATGATAGAGTTGCCACAATAAAAGCCAATTAATTTTTTCTTCCTTTGTGCTGGATCTTCTTTTGGATGAATTAATAATAGCACCCAACTTGCAATTATCTGTGAACCTTGTCAACCAGAGTCCCTTCATGTTGGCCTGGATTTCAGAGAAGTAGATACCAAACAGGAGAGGACCCAGGACCTTTGTGGTCATCCATTTGCATGCCATTAAGCTGTGGTTGAATAGTGACTCCAGGGGCCCTGACAGGTCATATTTCGACTATTAAAGAGGCATCTTGGGATGTTATGGATGCCCACTAAAGCTCTATTTTTAGCCTTAGAGAGCACCTTTAAGATATGCTCCCTACTGAAAGTTTGAGGGGGTTATATTATATGGTATTGCATGGGGGAGGTGGCTGGGGGTGAGGGGGATAATGTCGGATCCGAATATGTCCAGAAGATTTACTATATCTCCCAGTTCTGTGAATGTGGCTCCATTTACCAGCAGTTCAAGTCCCTGCTGTGTGCTGCTTTGAGGTTTTTGATGTAGCTAAAGAAGGCTTTGTGGTTGTCTTTGGCTTGGGATGCTATCTTTACCTCGAAATTTGCTTTGTTGGACTTAATTAGTCCATATAGTTGTCTATTCATTTTGAGAGAGTGTTTATCATTGTTTTTGATGTTAAATGTCCTAATTTTAGCTATGATTTTTTTCTTTTGTTGCACAAGCTGTTTAATTTTGGATTCCCACCAGGGTGGTTTGTTTTTTCAGTTAGTTATAGGCTCATGCCTGATAGGCACAGCAATCTATATGCAGTCATTTACATGGTTATACAAAGCTTATGTGAATAATTCCACATAGGCTGCTGTGTTATCTGGGTTTGGAGGGCCTGAAAATTTGATATCGGTTAGTAAAAAGTAATTTGCCCTGGAGTAGTTCCTAAGTTTGACAGGGTTTTCTGGAGTTACAGGACTGATTTTTATTTTGAAGGAGACTGCTTTGTGATCTGAACTTACCAGGGATGACATGACACTTGTGTGTGTGTGTGTGTGTGTGAGTGTGTGTGTGTGTGTGTGTGTGTGTGTGTGTGTGTGTGTGTGTGTGTGTGTGTGTGTGTGTGTGTGTGTGTGTGTGTGTGTGTGTGTGTGTGTGTGTGTGTGTGTGTCTGTGTGTGTGTGTTGTGTGTGTGTGTGTGGGGGGGTGCAGTGTTCTCCAATGTTTGTGAGCACCAGATCCAATATGTAAGTGTGTGCAGTATTTGGTCCATGGTGTGTTTGTGTTCGCAAAGTCTAGGAATCTCTGCACCTGTACATTTGAGATTATGTAGGATTCCCAGTTTATAGAGGGATAATTAAAGTCCCCCATGAGCAGGATATTTGGTTGAATTATGTGTGTCTCCAATAGGTCTAAATCTACCCTATGCATTTCATGGAACATAGAGGGTGACCTGTAGCGTGCTAGGATGTGGTATTGGACTTTGTGTAAGGTAATCCGGATGTGGTGGAACTCCAAGGCATCATCCTGTTAAACCAAATTTGATGTATTTTTGTTACTGATGTAGATCTAGACACCTCCACCTTTAGCCCCTGCCTGTGCAGTTGATGGACTAAATGTGTGGAAGGCACTGTAGCCTTGCAATGCCAGGGTACTCACTGCGGCTTTAAACCATGCCTCAGTGACTGCACAGATATCTGCATTCTCCAGGGTGAGGAGAGCTTGGGGGAGTGGAGCTTCTTGTTAAGACTGCTGGAATTGAGCAGTAACTCATTTAGATTTCCTTGGGTAGATTTTGCTATGTTAGAAGATTTGTCAATATTGCATTGCCTAAAAAAGGCTGAATGAGGGCGTGCAATGGTTTAGCCAGTATTTAAAAACCCAAAGGGGACAGGTGCAAACCATCCTTGACAAAATATTGTGGTTTGTTAACTTTGTCCTCTCATGCTGATAAATATTGTAACCCCCTAGAACGACACCAGAAACTTAGCTAATTATTAAAGTCAATCATCTTGCATTCATATTGTGGCATTATCCTTTGTAGAATGCTGCTCAGTGCTAGGCATATACCAGCCTTTGACACATAGTCCAAGAGCTCCATGATAACTCTTTTCATATAGTCTAGGGAGATACATCTCAGGTTATTTACATGTACATGGACTATGACTGAGTCATACTAGTAGCAGTAGTGCAATGACTTGAGTGCATGCTTAACTTGCTGGATCCTAGCCCCTGATAGGAGACTGACCATTATTTTCTCCTTTTTCATCCTGGTATGTGGGCTGTTAATATGCTGTACAATGGAGTCCCCTATAACTAGAATCCTGGGTAGTGTACTGACATGCCTTATGGGCTTGGTAGTTGCGGTTCCACTGGGTTTGGCTGTGTGTGAAGTGTTAGGTGTTACACCGCTAGGTGTGGCTGTATGTGCAGTGTTAGGTGTTACACCACTGGGTGTGGCTGTATGTGCAGTGTTAAGTGCTACACAACTGGTTGTGGCTGTATGTGCAGTGTTAGGTGTTACACCGCTAGGTGTGGCTGTATGTGCAGTGTTAGGTGTTACACCACTGGGTGTGGCTGTATGTGCAGTGTTAGGTGTTACTGTTGAGTGCTTTTGAATTTATTGAGGATGATTTTTAAAGGTGGAATGTCTGGGAGGTCTTTGGTGTTTGGGAAGATTGCATTTAAGTGCCTCAGGATAAGTAGGTCTATGCGTGAGGTGCATACTATGTGTGGTGGGTGCAGTGTGTGTGTTTCTGACAACCAGATTACTTTCACTTCTTATAAATGAGAGTTTTGACCCCAGAGACATTGTGTCGATACATATCTTGTATACTATGCTTGTTTCTTTCATGATTAAATGGTTGTTGGGGACAATTAGACAATTCTTACATTGTCTCAAGATATCCACATCCCCAAACTGGCTGTAGAGAAATCTAAAAAGTGCATTTCTGTGATGGCAGGTTCTTTCTTTGGTGAGCTACAAGAGTGAGGTATACAAGGGGTTAATATTGGGGTGACTAAAGGTACTTTTGGGGCTATTGATGAGACAATGCTATATTACTAAATTCAAGGGGCAGTTCTCCTCAATGTGTAAATTAGCTGTTCTGTGCTACCCAATATACAAAATAGTTGCCCTACACTGACCAACTTACTAGTACTGTTTCAGATGTAGTTTTATAGGGGAATATTTGGTTTCTAGTTGTCTCTTCATCTATACAGAGCACTATTAACCACCTCTGCATGATGAGCAGTGGTGTGATAACATGCAAATTTTTACAGACACTTAGAACATAAAGAACTGGCTTCTAAGCCCTCTGGCCAATAAAATGAATGCACTTACAGCTTTCTTACGTGATTCCCAACTGAGACAGACCAGCCCACCACCTACTGCCCTACATGGAATATGTCAGTCCATATAAAAAGATTGCTTGAAAGTGTATGTTACAAAAACTACTTTAACAAATTAGCTATTCAAGGTGATTCAAGTCAGTTAGACCAACAGCAAGACAATCTGAGTAAATGCATCATTCAGCCTTAAATGCAGATATGTTCACAGATAAAAAGAAATCAGCAGCTAATCACTTAAATGGCTTCTGGAAGTGCAGTTTTTAAATACAAGTACTTAGCTTTTGCCTGGGAGGCACATTTTATTTTACTGAACATGATGCAAGGAAATCACTTCAAAGGAACAGGTGAGGATGCCAAGCTTTGCTGAGTTCTGTGTGAATTAGTCAAGAGTTGGGCAAATGCACCAAATTTATGCTGGCACATAAACCACAGGAAACTTGTTTCTAAGCCCTCTAGCCAATAAAATGACTACACTTGCAGCTTTCTTATGTGATTCCCAACTCAGATATATCAGGCCACCATCTAGCCACTAGATGGACCATCCCAGTCCTCTTAATGTAAAAACACAAAAAAGATTGCTTGAGAGTGTATGCTACAACAAAACAACTTTATCAAATTAGCTAGAGAAGGCTATCTGAATCACATTTCACAACAGGGCACATGAAGCATGCTAGTTGAGTCATAACTGATAGTGAAGTAGTATGTTATGCTTGTTAAAAGAGTGAGCAATTCCATGTAATTTTTTATGTTAATAACTGTTCTGTCCTCATCATGAACTTAGAATAGTACAGAGCCCTCCTTGGCCTTTGATGACTTAGAGAATTCTCCAAGACAGGTAACTGGAATAACATGGCCATATTACCTTTTTGATATGTCCTTGACATAGTATTTGAAAAGAGGGCAGTTCCCTACCAACTGTTTAAACTGGTTCATTGCATTTGTTTTCCTTCAGTGACAGAGTATTTCCTGATTTGTATTGGGAACTCCTTTTATGTCTTCCATTATCATTGTTTACTCAGTAATGTTTGATTGTTTTTATTTCTGTTTACGTAGCTCTCAACATTCTGAACATTTCTAATCTCTTGCTTGTTTTTTTTCCCTCCTTCTCCTTTTGTAGATCTATGAGAACTGGCATCATGGTCAACCTGACAGCTACTTTCTGTCAGGAGAAAACTGTGTGGTAATGGTATGGCATGACGGAGGTCACTGGAGTGATGTACCTTGTAGCTATCATCTATCCTACACCTGCAAGATGGGTACCAGTAAGTTCCTTCATTAATACACCTTGAATAATTAGTATTTGTCTTGCAATATCATTGCTAAAAATGTGCCTATTATCTTCAGTATGGTGTCACTGTACAGTATGTCTGTGCCTTGTTACAAATTGGCACTGGGTCATTTTTAACACCATCTGGACAGCTGGTAAAGGTCTTCTGTCATTCTATAATTTTTTTTTGCTTACATTCAGTGCCTATGTTTTTCCTTCTACATTGGGGAAACATGCAGGTAGATGTGTAACCCTCTTCAGTACAACCTTTGATGATGTTCTCATAAGTGACACTTGCCATAGAGGCTGAAGCACTATATACCTGCACTTATTAATTGTCTTGTACTTCCCAGTCATGCCTACAGAGTGGTCACAGATCATGCCTCCTGGTAAAGTGATGTATATCAGATGATGTTTGGTCTTATGCATTATACTGCATTTCTACAGTTCTTACGTTAAACCCGTAGGCAAGACAACAGCAATATGGGTCAGATATAAAATACAGATGTAAGGAAATGGCAACTTTCTTCCTTTTGCATATATATAGTGATATTTATATACTTGGAGATTATTTGTGTAAAGTACAGTCCACCAACATAAGAGTGATATACATCTTGTTTCTTAAGTTGTTTTATAACTTGACTCTTTGTACTGAACATATGCTGTTTGAATTTTCATTTGACAGTTTTCTCACAATTTTATGGGAAGGAAGGCATTTAACAAAGAGACATGTAGTAAACGTATTTCAGGTATAGCACAGTTGTCATGGTCACTTTCATTTTCTCATGCAGCACACTGTGACACACCACCAACAGTTAGCAACACAGTCATCTATGGACGAATAAAGGAACGCTATGAAGTCAACTCTATTGTCCGCTACCATTGCAGTACTGGATTTGTGCAACGTAACTCTCCAGTAATAAGGTGTCAGGAGAATGGCAAATGGGAGAAGCCCCAAATAATCTGCACACGACGTATGTATTGTTTATTTTGTTTTTTTTTTTAATTCCTGAAATTTGTGTCTATACTAGGGTTGATTATGGCTATTTATTATGAAACGTGAAGGACCAACTTACAAGGCTTCAAGGAGGGCAAAAAGTGAAATCCTTGTAACAGTTTGTCATTAAAAAGTTTACAGTCTGATAATGTGTTGCTTCAGCTAATAAGTAGAGCTACAGAGGCTTATTTGCAAGGAGCTGTCAAAAATGCTTTGAATATTGTAAACAAGATGTCAGTCAAGTAATAACTAGGTAAAACAAACATATAAAAACTGCAGTTCTGCTAAATAAGAAGGCTTGGTTTAAGCCAATATTTTATCCATATGTGTCTGTCTGTCTATTTATCTGTGTGTCTTTCTCTCTCCAGATATGCACAGATTTTTTTTCCTCTTTCTTTACAGCTCTGCCTTTGGGGAAACCTTTCTTAATGAAATGAGTCGCGTTATCCTTCAGAACAAGATATTTTATGCATCATAAAACAGACACCCACATGTACTAGTCATCCATTTTACCCTGTACATTTAATATGAAGAGGAATGCTTCCTGCTTGTTTGCTGCAAGTTATAGAGCTTTTAGGTACTCCACATGTGTTTTATGAACCAGCTGTCTCCTTAGCTGGGTAGCTTAGGAGTCCTATTCTGGGGTAATTGTTAACCATTTGTGTTACCATTTCATTTTAGCATGCATTTAGTGGGGTATATGTTATTATTCATTATTTTTATATCATATTTTTTCTAGTTAGTTTATTTTTGTTTAGTTTAGATAGCTACACTGTAGTCTGTCTACCATAATGCCATCATTCAATTACCTAGTTGTAGACAGTATTTTATTGGCAACCATTTAAAATTTCAGGACCTGCATTGCTGTGTTCCAAGATATGGAGACAAGATGGTTGAAGTTCTAGTAATAGATTTCCACTTCTCAGAATATTGTATTTTCTCTGAGGTATGGTGATCTCAGAGTTGGTATAAATACGTTTTGGGGGGGACATGAAAGACTAGACTCCACATCAAAAAACAAGTTTAAAGCAGAAGAGAAATGTTTGATATTTGCTCTTTTCCTGTATTTTTCATCTTAGTTTTTCGGTATATCAGGAGTCAGTAATTTGAGTTTTGAGATTTTACTACGCAGCCATGTTATTTTATGTTTTACCATTTTTATGTTTTACTGTTTTATTTTCAACATTTTTCCTTTAAGATGTAGAATTTAATTTCTAAGGAGGTGATTTAGATGGACAATGCTGCATTTTGGAGATTGAGTGTATTATGTTTGCATGGTTTTTAAATGTACTTTTTAAATTTGAGTTAAAAGGAAAATACAACCATGTTTTGCTTTACATTGTATTTTATTTTAAATCCTTGTGTTAACATTACAGAGCATTGTCTAATGTGCTGTTGAGTGTTTTGAGATATGTTAATCAGAATTTTCTTTATTCAATTTATAAACTTTAATTTTTAGTGAGTAGCATAAGCATGCATATTTAGAAGATTTTTGATATCTATGATGATGTGCCAAGCATGTTGATAAACTGTTGATATAAACTTTTCTTGATGTTCCAAGAGTGCAGATGGCTAGAGTGTAATAAGAAAATACACAGTTTGTGAGATGCATGTTTTTTACATCCTATTACTGAGGTTTACCTTTTGGATATATAGATATGGTGCAATGCATTTGGTCATGCAAATGGTGGAATTTAACTTTGTTCTGCATTATGCAGAAGAAACTTAAAATGAATCATCTACATGTGTGTGTGTGTGTGTGTGTGTGTGTGTGTGTGTGTGTGTGTGTGTGTGTGTGTGTGTGTGTGTGTGTGTGTGTGTGTGTGTGTGTGTGTGTGTGTGTGTGCATGTGCTGTTGGTGTAGCAGGTGAAGTGTTGGCTGTTAATGCGAGATTGCTAACAATTGGGAATAATTTTTTTCTTATTCCCCATTAATGTTTGGTTATAGATTTAATATATTTAATTAGTGGGGGTTGTCAGGTGCCCCCCTGCAAAAACATTTTTTTTCAGAGTGCGTTTCTATGTATTTGGATTAAGAGGGTTAGTTATACTGAAACATCAAATTAGTGATCTTTAACGTTTTAATAAATTAAACCCTCTCTCTCTCTCTCTCTCTCTATATATATATATATATATATATTACATATATATAGATAATATATATATATATATATATATATAGAGAGAGAGAGAGAAAGAGAGAGAGGGATGATATATAATTAGTCATGCATGCATGTGTGTATGTGTGTGTGTGTGTGTGTGTGTGTGTGTGTGTGTGTGTGTGTGTGTATATATATAAATATATATATATATATATATATATATATATATATATATATATATATATATATACACACATATACACAATTTTTTAAATTTAATATGATCTGCACTGTTGTGTGACAGTTAACCATGGAACAGTTACTCACCAGTGCTACTAGCTGACTTAGCCTTATGTTACCCAAAGTACTTTAATTGAAGTACTGGCATTCAGCAGTTCTGGTATGACCCATATCTATCCTGAGGATTTATAAAGCTTCCCACTGCAGGCTGCAAGGACCACAGTAGTTTGCTTCTCCAGTGCAGCAGTTTTTGACTCACCGTCACATTAGCCACAATGTGTGATAATTTGCATACCTCTGAATCACAGTTAACTACCACTGAGTGCAGATCAGTACCTCCTGCAGTAGTTAGCTATGTCAGCCGCCACACCATGTAAACAGAGGCAACCCCTTCAATCACCAGTGTTGCCTAAATGTCCCCGATGTTTCCTTTTCTTTTGCCTTGGTAATTTATGGATGATTACAGTGATTGTTGCTTCATTGCTAGTATACTAAAAATAAGAGCCATGCAGGTCTAATATTTAGTAATTATTTAGGTTTATTTACATAAGACAAGTTTTTATATCATTACTATTTTCATTATATGTTTTTTATAGTTTTTAATTATTATTCTTATTTGATACAGCTTTTTAAGATGTACCTGGGGTTTATTTGATAGAATTTTAAACATTGCTTTAAATTAATATGAAGTGTAGAAACTATAGAAACAAATGTTCTGTGTTTTACAAAATCCTGTTAGTGCTTACCTGAATGGGTTAATTTCCTGAGGGTAGAAATTTATATGGATTGTTTTATTGGGTCATGTGATGATTTTACACTATTAAAAGGTGTTGATTTTTATGGTCTTTACTCTGATGATACCTTATTGGACAGAAGGGCGTAAGCACATAATTGTTGGTTTTCAATTTTTGTATTTTTATTTTTTTGATTAAAACTTAGTTCTGTAAATGCTGCAGGTCATGGTGTGTTTTTTTTTTTCCAGTCATTGAATAGAGTTCCCCCTTTGGCATGCATATGTTCAGATGCATGCAACAACTGGAATGCCCTTAGAAATACCTTACTAAAAGAATACAAGGTCTAAACAACATGTCCTACATCGACCAGCTCAAAGCCCTGTCACTGTATTCAGTATCCTGCAGACTGCTAAGAGGTGATGTGGCTGGCATAAAAGGCAGCCTTTGACTCTTACTGATAGATTTACTGCATATCAGCAAGTCAAATGGCATCAGAAATACCTGCTCTAGTTAGCTAAATGTGTTCTACAATATCAAAAGAACGGTTTGGAGGGGCAGGTATATTTCACAGAGGATTCTGCTGCTATAGAACACTCTCCCCATCCACATTAAACAAAGTTCATCCCTGTCCATTTTCAAGTACAACTTAGATCTATGGGTGGGTAACAGAAAATTTACCCCAGGACTGCCCTCTGTGCTACTAATGGACAGTGGTAGCTCTTAAATGCTTTATCTCATGCATGGGTCCCCTCAAATAATCTATGGTATGATCCCAGTTATTCTTATCAGGTGTAATATATCAACCATGGGATGGGTA